>NW_022986307.1:54720-97220 GCF_902500255.1 Thalassophryne amazonica | reverse complement strand
CCTTCCAGTCCATAGGGGGGTGACCAAACTGAAACCAGTCTGTCAACATTTGTTGCATTTTTAAAAAGGAACTCACTAAAGCTCTTTGTAATTCATATCATCAGACATGACTTTTTCATGAGATTGGAACATTTTTAAATTTTGACCCCGGTGTGGGTTTGTTTGCCCACTTGTCTTGTGAAACCCGTGGAGCCTTACGTTCTGTCTGGAGGCCTCCGTGGTCTCGGGATGCAGGATTATGCAGGAGGTAGAACTTCTGCTGGAATAATCTAAAAACTGACGCTTGAAAGTCAAATTCTGTTGAATTTTTTTGTCAAGTCTAATTTTGAAATGGATTTTTTTTTTTATATATTAATAGGGTTTCATTTTATTTCCATTTTGTGAGTTTTTAAAATGTGTGTGGAGAGTTTTAATCTGCCTAATTACTTTTAGCCTAATTAATAACATCATCATCATCATGATCCAGTCAACAACATTTGGATCCAGGTTCCAACATCTTGTGGTCGCGGTGCTTTCACATAGTCGGGGAGCACTGAGCCACTTTCCCAACGGTGACCTGCCTCCTCCTCTCAGCCCCACCCTGTCTTTGCCCGAGGTCACAACCCCAGGACTGTCAATCAGCAAGTGAAGCTGCGAGTAAAACGTCTCCATCGCTGAGATCACTGACGGGACTCTGGAACACGTCTTTGACTGGAGTTCCTGTTTTCTTCTAATTGAAGCCACATGAAGCATCAAACGCTGTCAAAGGTCAAGTCCAGGTGAACGACGGAGGCCGACAGCGATAACAATCCTCTGAAAGTGTGGAGGAGTTCAGACAAATTAAATATTTAAAATATCACAGATGAAACAGAATCTGTTTCATCGTTTTCTCCTGTTTGTTTATTGTCTAAAGGACAAACAAAGTCACAAAAATGAAGAAAACTTCAGGTTTGACTTCATCGGAAACATCATGTTGGAGTTTTTTGTTTTTTAATCTCGCTGCGTTTCGTGGCGTGAAGAGGAAGTCGGTATAAATGTCACCGTCTGTCTTTGTGCACAATAAACAACCAGCCTCGGGACGAGGCTGCGTTCTATTTTAGACTGGGGCGGGTTTTACGGGGCGGCTGTTATTCAAAACAGAAGAGGCGCCGGCGTTCACCGGGCTCCGCCATAAATTCCAGCAAGTGGCCCCTGGAAGTGTTTCGGCTTGGAGGAATTGACTGTGTGCTCTGCGATCTTACTTGGAGACGTCGTGACCTTTTGAATTCAGATGCACTCATTTGTTTGCTTGACAAGAGGCGCTGTAATAATTCAGGGTTTTATTCAATGACAAGCCAAACTGCGCTCACCTTGTTCTCCTGACCGCGGGAACGCCATCGCTGGAACTCTGAGAGTCACCGCGGACCGTCGGATCATTTACGCTCCGTGTCAGTGGACGGACGCCACACGACACCGCGAGCCAGAGAGCCGACAACACATACGACTATTTGAACAAATCCAAATAAATACATGCAATCTCATAAAACCCTGTTCCACTGGATTATAAAACACATCTCTTCAGTTTGTAGCTAGTTATAAGAAAAACAGAGCAGATATAGTCAATGTTTAATTTACCACTGTGGCTGCTGTAGTTAACCGTTAGAGTACAGACATGAACTCCACAGTGACGTCACCGCCTGACTGTGACGGGACAGCAGGAAATACGTCACTCGTGGGACTGCTGGACGGTCCAGACCACATCCAGGTGAGACTGGGCAAAGGCTTTTAGTCATATAACATCCTCTAGAACCTCATGTTGAGAGATAAATTAGGTGACATGGAAAACGCTACAAACACAGCAGTTCATCATCGCGCTGGTTTTCCCTCTGTGTTGTGTGTGTATGACACTTCTCTCTCGCTCCGCCCTCGGGACACAAACTCAAGATCTCTGGCCTGAGGCGGGGCCTCTGACCAGAAGACTAAAACCTGGGCTCTGACCCTGTGAACACAGAGTCTTTTAGCTGTTGGCAGTGAAGTTTATGGATAACTGTTGCACAGTGACACCTGCTGGCCTCCGTCACACTCACACACATACTCAAACTGCACAACACATTTCTGAATTAATGATCTGATTCCATCTCAAAATGGTCAAACACTTTTCTGAATTATTGATCTGATTTCATCTCAAACCATTCAAACACATTTCTGAATTAGTGATTTGATTTCATCGCAAACTGGTCAAACACTTTTCTGAATTATTGATCTGATTTCATCTCAAACCGTTCAAACACATTTCTGAATTAGTGATTTCATTTCATCTCAAACTGGTCAAACACTTTTCTGAATTATTGATCTGATTCCATCTCAAACTGGTCAAACACTTTTCTGAATTAGTGATTTGATTTCATCGCAAACTGGTCAAACACTTTTCTAAATTATTGATCTGATTCCATCTCAAACTGGTCAAACACTTTTCTGAATTAGTGATTTGATTTCATCGCAAACTGGTCAAACACTTTTCTGAATTATTGATCTGATTCCATCTCAAACTGGTCAAACACTTTTCTGAATTAGTGATTTGATTTCATCGCAAACTGGTCAAACACTTTTCTGAATTATTGATCTGATTCCATCTCAAACTGGTCAAACACTTTTCTGAATTATTGATCTGATTCCATCGCAAACTGGTCAAACACTTTTCTGAATTATTGATTTGATTTCATCTCAAAATGGTCAAACACTTTTCTGAATTAGTGATTTGATTTCATCTCAAACTGGTCAAACACTTTTCTGAATTATTGATCTGATTCCATCTCAAACTGGTCAAACACTTTTCTGAATTAGTGATTTGATTTCATCTCAAAATGGTCAAACACTTTTCTGAATTATTGATCTGATTCCATCTCAAACTGGTCAAACACTTTTCTGAATTAGTGATTTGATTTCATCGCAAACTGGTCAAACACTTTTCTGAATTAGTGATTTGATTTCATCGCAAACTGGTCAAACACTTTTCTGAATTAGTGATTTGATTTCATCGCAAACTGGTCAAACACTTTTCTGAATTACTGATCTGATTCCATCTCAAACTGGTCAAACACTTTTCTGAATTAGTGATTTGATTTCATCGCAAACTGGTCAAACACTTTTCTGAATTAGTGATTTGATTTCATCGCAAACTGGTCAAACACTTTTCTGAATTAGTGATTTGATTTCATCTCAAAATGGTCAAACACTTTTCTGAATTATTGATCTGATTCCATCTCAAACTGGTCAAACACTTTTCTGAATTAGTGATTTGATTTCATCGCAAACTGGTCAAACACTTTTCTAAATTATTGATTTGATTTCATCTCAAACTGCACAACACATTTCTGAATTATTGATCTGATTCCATCTCAAACTGCACAACACATTTCTGAATTATTGATTTGATTTCATCGCAAACTGGTCAAACACTTTTCTGAATTATTGATCTGATTTCATCTCAAACTGCACAACACATTTCTGAATTATTGATCTGATTCCATCTCAAACTGCACAACACATTTCTGAATTATTGATTTGATTTCATCGCAAACTGGTCAAACACTTTTCTGAATTATTGATCTGATTCCATCGCAAACTGTTCAAACACATTTCTGAATTATTGATTTGATTTCATCGCAAACTGGTCAAACACTTTTCTGAATTATTGATCTGATTCCATCGCAAACTGGTCAAACACTTTTCTGAATTATTGATCTGATTTCATCGCAAACTGTTCAAACACATTATTTCTGAATTAGTGATTTGATTTCATCGCAAACTGTTCAAACACATTATTTCTGAATTAGTGATTTGATTTCATCGCAAACTGTTCAAACACATTATTTCTGAATTAGTGATCTGATTTCATCGCAAACTGGTCAAACACATTATTTCTGAATTAGTGATCTGATTTCATCGCAAACTGGTCAAACACATTATTTCTGAATTAGTGATCTGATTTCATCGCAAAATGGTCACACATTATTTCTGAATTAGTGATTTGATTTCATCGCAAATGGTCAAACACATTATTTCTGAATTAGTGATTTGATTTCATCGCAAACTGGTCAAACACATTATTTCTGAATTAGTGATCTGATTTCATCGCAAACTGGTCAAACACATTATTTCTGAATTAGTGATTTGATTTCATCGCAAAATGGTCAAACACATTATTTCTGAATTAGTGATTTGATTTCATCGCAAAATGGTCAAACACATTATTTCTGAATTAGTGATTTGATTTCATCGCAAAATGGTCAAACACATTATTTCTGAATTAGTGATTTGATTTCATCGCAAACTGGTCATACACGTTTCTGAATTATTGATTTGATTTCATCGCAAACTGGTCATACACGTTTCTGAATTATTGATCTGATTCCATCGCAAACTGGTCATACACGTTTCTGAATTATTGATCTGATTCCATCGCAAACTGGTCATACACGTTTCTGAATTATTGATCTGATTCCATCGCAAACTGGTCAAACACATTTCTGAATTATTGATTTCATTTCATCTCAGACTGCTCAAACACATTTCTGAATTATTGATTTCATTTCATCTCAGACTGTTCAAACACATTTCTGAATTATTGATTTCATTTCATCTCAGAATGTTCAAACACATTTCTGAATTACTGATTTCATTTCATCTCAAACCGTTCAAACACATTTCTGAATTAATGATCTGATTCCATCTCAAACTGGTCAAACACTTTTCTGAATTATTGATCTGATTTCATCGCAAACTGTTCAAACACATTATTTCTGAATTAGTGATTTGATTTCATCGCAAACTGTTCAAACACACTATTTCTGAATTAGTGATTTGATTTCATCGCAAACTGTTCAAACACATTATTTCTGAATTAGTGATTTGATTTCATCGCAAACTGTTCAAACACATTTCTGAATTAGTGATCTGATTTCATCGCAAACTGGTCAAACACATTATTTCTGAATTAGTGATCTGATTTCATCGCAAACTGGTCAAACACATTATTTCTGAATTAGTGATCTGATTTCATCGCAAAATGGTCAAACACATTATTTCTGAATTAGTGATTTGATTTCATCGCAAAATGGTCAAACACATTATTTCTGAATTAGTGATTTGATTTCATCGCAAACTGGTCAAACACATTATTTCTGAATTAGTGATCTGATTTCATCGCAAACTGGTCAAACACATTATTTCTGAATTAGTGATCTGATTTCATCGCAAAATGGTCAAACACATTATTTCTGAATTAGTGATTTGATTTCATCGCAAAATGGTCAAACACATTATTTCTGAATTAGTGATTTGATTTCATCGCAAAATGGTCAAACACACCCGTTAACTCTGATCCTGGCAGAAACTTTCAGCTTACTGGATTAAAGGAGGTGAAGCATTCACGCCAGTAATCAGCTCTGACATCTTTTATTGATCCTGGCGGAACTTTGATCCACAGCTTCCAACCAACTCCCAAATACAGGCTGAGATACTGAGGACAGGTCCGGAAATCCGGGTCTGTCTGAGAATAAACCGTTCCGTGAAAGCTATGACCGAACGCATGGGTCACGTTAACGCGGCGCGTCAAGGTGACCCGTGCTTTCAGGTAGCCTTCCAAGAACAGATCCATATTGTTTAGCCACAAGAAATGAGACTGAACACTTTCATCAAAGCTGGTTAACAGATGACTTCAATCTGAGCTATCTTAGCCCAGTTCGTACAGTGACTCACCACACTAGCTACCGAGGCTTGTTAGCGTGTAGCTGGCTCAACAACAGACACTTGCATTCCTGTGGAGCCCATAACATTGTTGCACATGCTTGACTGCGAGCTGTTCCAGAAGCTAATGTTCTCCAACTTGCGTGAAGATGAGACATATTAGATTGTGGCGCCATCCATCCGCTCAGCGGATTTAGGGTTACACCTTTAAGTTGAGCATTTCCACATGGGTTGGGTCAGGAACAGGTAACGTGCCGGTCTGGGTCGGGTCAGGAACATTTTAATGTGCCGGACTGGGTCAGGAACGGGTAACGTGCCGGTCTGGGTCGGTTCAGGAACAGGTAACGTGCCGGACTGGGTCAGGAACAGGTAACGTGCCGGACTGGGTCAGGAACAGGTAACGTGCCTGACTGGGTCTGGTCAGGAACAGGTAACGTGCCGGACTGGGTCGGTTCAGGAACAGGTAACGTGCCGGACTGGGTCTGGTCAGGAACAGGTAATGTGCCGGACTGGGTCAGGAACAGGTAACGTGCCGGTCTGAGTCGGTTCAGGAACAGGTAACGTGCCGGACTGGGTCAGGAACAGGTAATGTGCCGGACTGGGTCAGGAACAGGTAACGTGCCGGACTGGGTCTGGTCAGGTAAAGTCTGGTGTTTGTACTGTTGCACTAAATGAAGAGGAGCAGTGATCGAGTCTCACAGGAGCAGCACCTGTGTAGACGTCTGTCACGATGTGATGAAAGCGGGTTCTAATGAAGCTGAAAGAGTGCTGGAACCTCGGGAGGATTAAAAAACCGCTCGGGCACTCAGGCGGCTTTGAAATGGAGATCAAACGTCATTTAGTGACATTTGTAATCATTAATGAAGGACTCGATAAAGACAAGCAAGGAAACAAAGATGGAAATGGAACCAAAAACCACTGTTCCAGGTGAAACCAGACTCTGTATAAACCCATTTGAAATAGCTGAGGGGGTTGGTACCATAAGTATTTGGACAGCGGTGCTCTTTGCCTTGGAACAGTGGAAACTTTCAGATTTAATTCGAGTTTAACAAGATCACACAAACCGAAAACTAAAATGTTGGACAACTGAATTTATTTTGTCACCAGCACCTCAAACTGGGCCTGGAATGAATGAATGAACGAACGAATGAACAGGTTCTACCAAACTGTCCAGATCACAGATTAGACTTTACCAGAACATGTTGAAAAAAGAATAACTAATTAAAAGCCTGCCAGCTGTGGAAGAAAATTCTTTGGACAAGTGAAACCAGGATGAACCCAGAGCAGAATGTTGGGAAGAGAAGAGTCTGGAGAAGAAAAGTAACAGCTGATGATCTGCAGGAGACCATATCATCTGTCAGACGAGGTGGAGGTGGTGTTCAGACTGACAGCTCAAAGATTCACAGTGGACATGGAGAAAGACCCGAAACCTCCTGTCAAACTCAAGCATTTCTCAAGACAGCAGCATGGAACATTCAGTGATGGAGCCAAACTCCTGACCTCAACCCAGGAGAACTCACTTTGAACCACATGAAGACAAAACTGAGGGCATGAAAACCCACCAGCAAGTAGCAGCGTTTGTGCATCACACATGATGTGAACACTGATGGAATGAAAATGTTTCCGATTTAAAAACAAATTCATCATGTGATGGTGCCTTTAGAGTAAAATGTGTGCAGTCAGTAGCTCCGATTACATTCGGGAAACCGGCTCTCGTTGCACTTTAATGTTGGAATGTGATGTACCTGGATGACATTCGTGTGACTGCGTTCCACACAGCTGGCTCAGCTCGGCTCAAGGTTGACTTGCACACTTCTGACCGATCGGCCCTGGAATGCCCCTGATGCCAGGAAGCCCAGTGTGGTCAGCACCTGTGTTCACTCAGGTATTACGCTCTGGGCCGGCCACAGTTCTGTGCCAAACCCCAGTAACAGTGGCCTTGGTAATTGGAATCCGTTTCAGAGCCAATTATCCTCAATTGGACATAAATCCTTGCGTTCCCTGAATAGTCGCTCACGTCGGATCGCACCATTTCTCAGGTCCTCTAACAACAACGCAACACTTTGCGTCTGCTTTTATATCCACTCATATAACTGCAAACATGTGGGTGTGTTAATTGTTAATCATTGTGTCTCTGATGTCACTCTGATGACTTGATGTTCTCACACTATTAAACGGTTTCCAGCATCACTTCCATGAGTCAGCAGAGAAACAATACCTGTAGAAACGTGCATACGCCAGCCAGGATTTTGGTGTGACGCAGTGCACTTTTCCACGGTCATTTCACTTTTGATACATCTGAACGTTAGCGTGGAGACGGACGGACGTCAGGTTTTTGTGCGTACGCAGCCTTTGTACATGAGGCTCCTTGATTATGAAACTGGAACAACATAGAAACTGTCCCTGTCCAAATACTTATGAACCCGAGTGTGTCCACTATGTCTCAGATGAAGATGATGTGTAGATCACAAAAAACACCAGCTATATAATG
The DNA here is from genome assembly GCF_902500255.1 of Thalassophryne amazonica. Classification (NCBI taxonomy): domain Eukaryota; kingdom Metazoa; phylum Chordata; class Actinopteri; order Batrachoidiformes; family Batrachoididae; genus Thalassophryne; species Thalassophryne amazonica. The sequence continues at coordinate 89,023 of NW_022986307.1, read as the reverse complement.
ACAAACACATCTGTGCTGCTTCAGACAGGATTCATTCATTAATTTTATAAACCCTCATCTTAATTTATAGAGCTGGATTTAACAAAACTGTGTGTGTCTGTGTGTGTGTCTGTGTTTCTCTGTGTGTAACTGTGTGTGTGTGTGTCTGTGTTTCTCTGTGTGTGTAACTGTGTTTCTCTGTGTGTAACTGTGTGTGTGTGTGTGTCTGTGTTTCTCTGTGTGTAACTGTGTGTGTGTGTGTGTCTGTGTTTCTCTGTGTGTAACTGTGTGTGTGTGTGTGTCTGTGTTTCTCTGTGTGTAACTGTGTGTGTGTGTGTGTCTGTGTTTCTCTGTGTGTAACTGTGTGTGTGTGTGTGTCTGTGTTTCTCTGTGTGTAACTGTGTGTGTGTGTGTGTCTGTGTTTCTCTGTGTGTAACTGTGTGTGTGTGTGTGTCTGTGTTTCTCTGTGTGTAACTGTGTGTGTGTGTGTGTCTGTGTTTCTCTGTGTGTAACTGTATGTGTGTGTGTGTCTGTGTTTCTCTGTGTGTGTGTGTGTGTCTGTGTTTCTCTGTGTGTAACTGTGTGTGTGTGTGTGTCTGTGTTTCTCTGTGTGTAACTGTGTGTCTGTGTGTAACTCAATCAATCAATCAATCAATCAATCAAATTTTTTTTATATAACGCCAAATCACAACAAACAGTTGCCCCAAGGCGCTTTATATTGTAAGGCAAGGCCATACAATAATTATGTAAAACCCCAACGGTCAAAACGACCCCCTGTGAGCAAGCACTTGGCTACAGTGGGAAGGAAAAACTCCCTTTTACCAGGAAGAAACCTCCAGCAGAACCAGGCTCAGGGAGGGGCAGTCTTCTGCTGGGACTGGTTGGGGCTGAGGGAGAGAACCAGGAAAAAGACATGCTGTGGAGGGGAGCAGAGATCGATCACTAATGATTAAATGCAGAGTGGTGCATACAGAGCAAAAAGAGAAAGAAACAGTGCATCATGGGAACCCCCCAGCAGTCTACGTCTATAGCAGCATAACTAAGGGATGGTTCAGGGTCACCTGATCCAGCCCTAACTATAAGCTTTAGCAAAAAGGAAAGTTTTAAGCCTAATCTTAAAAGTAGAGAGGGTGTCTGTCTCCCTGATCTGAATTGGGAGCTGGTTCCACAGGAGAGGAGCCTGAAAGCTGAAGGCTCTGCCTCCCATTCTACTCTTACAAACCCTAGGAACTACAAGTAAGCCTGCAGTCTGAGAGCGAAGCGCTCTATTGGGGTGATATGGTACTACGAGGTCCCTAAGATAAGATGGGACCTGATTATTCAAAACCTTATAAGTAAGAAGAAGAATTTTAAATTCTATTCTAGAATTAACAGGAAGCCAATGAAGAGAGGCCAATATGGGTGAGATATGCTCTCTCCTTCTAGTCCCCGTCAGTACTCTAGCTGCAGCATTTTGAATTAACTGATGGCTTTTTAGGGAACTTTTAGGACAACCTGATAATAATGAATTACAATAGTCCAGCCTAGAGGAAATAAATGCATGAATTAGTTTTTCAGCATCACTCTGAGACAAGACCTTTCTGATTTTAGAGATATTGCGTAAATGCAAAAAAGCAGTCCTACATATTTGTTTAATATGCGCTTTGAATGACATATCCTGATCAAAAATGACTCCAAGATTTCTCACAGTATTACTAGAGGTCAGGGTAATGCCATCCAGAGTAAGGATCTGGTTAGACACCATGTTTCTAAGATTTGTGGGGCCAAGTACAATAACTTCAGTTTTATCTGAGTTTAAAAGCAGGAAATTAGAGGTCATCCATGTCTTTATGTCTGTAAGACAATCCTGCAGTTTAGCTAATTGGTGTGTGTCCTCTGGCTTCATGGATAGATAAAGCTGGGTATCATCTGCGTAACAATGAAAATTTAAGCAATACCGTCTAATAATACTGCCTAAGGGAAGCATGTATAAAGTGAATAAAATTGGTCCTAGCACAGAACCTTGTGGAACTCCACAATTAACTTTAGTCTGTGAAGAAGATTCCCCATTTACATGAACAAATTGTAATCTATTAGACAAATATGATTCAAACCACCGCAGCGCAGTGCCTTTAATACCTATGGCATGCTCTAATCTCTGTAATAAAATTTTATGGTCAACAGTATCAAAAGCAGCACTGAGGTCTAACAGAACAAGCACAGAGATGAGTCCACTGTCCGAGGCCATAAGAAGATCATTTGTAACCTTCACTACTGCTGTTTCTGTACTATGATGAATTCTAAAACCTGACTGAAACTCTTCAAATAGACCATTCCTCTGCAGGTGATCAGTTAGCTGTTTTACAACTACCCTTTCAAGAATTTTTGAGAGAAAAGGAAGGTTGGAGATTGGCCTATAATTAGCTAAGATAGCTGGGTCAAGTGATGGCTTTTTAAGTAATGGTTTAATTACTGCCACCTTAAAAGCCTGTGGTACATAGCCAACTAACAAAGATAGATTGATCATATTTAAGATCGAAGCATTAAATAATGGTAGGGCTTCCTTGAGCAGCCTGGTAGGAATGGGGTCTAATAGACATGTTGATGGTTTGGATGAAGTAACTAATGAAAATAACTCAGACAGAACAATCAGAGAGAAAGAGTCTAACCAAATACCGGCATCACTGAAAGCAGCCAAAGATAACGATACGTCTTTGGGATGGTTATGAGTAATTTTTTCTCTAATAGTTAAAATTTTTGTTAGCAAAGAAAGTCATGAAGTCATTACTAGTTAAAGTTAATGGAATACTCAGCTCAATAGAGCTCTGGCTCTTTGTCAGCCTGGCTACAGTGCTGAAAAGAAACCTGGGGTTGTTCTTATTTTCTTCAATTAGTGATGAGTAGAAAGATGTCCTAGCTTTACGGAGGGCTTTTTTTATAGAGCAACAGACTCTTTTTCCAGGCTAAGTGAAGATCATCTAAATTAGTGAGACGCCATTTCCTCTCCAACTTACGGGTTATCTGCTTTAAGCTACGAGTTTGTGAGTTATACCACGGAGTCAGGCACTTCTGATTTAAAGCTCTCTTTTTCAGAGGAGCTACAGCATCCAAAGTTGTCTACAATGAGGATGTAAAACTATTGACGAGATACTCTATCTCACTTACAGAGTTTAGGTAGCTACTCTGCACTGTGTGTAACTGTGTGTGTGTGTGTGTGTGTGTGTGTAACTGTGTTTCTGTGTGTGTGTGTGTGTGTAACTGTGTTTCTGTGTGTGTGTGTGTGTGTAACTGTGTGTGTGTGTGTAACTGTGTGTAACTGTGTGTGTGTGTGTGTGTGTGTGTGTGTGTAACTGTGTGTAACTGTGTGTGTGTGTGTGTAACTGTGTGTCTCTGTGTGTAACTGTGTGTAACTGTGTGTAACTGTGTGTGTGTCTGTTTCTGTGCGTGTGTCTGTTTCTCTGTGTGTAACTGTGTGTGTGTGCGTGTGTCTGTTTCTCTGTGTGTAACTGTGTGTAACTGTGTGTGTGTCTGTTTCTGTGCGTGTGTCTGTTTCTCTGTGTGTAACTGTGTGTGTGTGCGTGTGTCTGTTTCTCTGTGTGTAACTGTGTTTCTCTGTAACTGTGTGTGTGTGTGTGTCTGTTTCTCTGTGTGTAACTGTGTTTCTCTGTAACTGTGTGTGTGTGTGTGTCTGTTTCTGTACGTGTGTCTGTGTTTCTCTGTGTGTGTGTAACTGTGTGTGTGTGTCTGTCTGTTTCTGTACGTGTGTCTGTGTTTCTCTGTGTGTGTGTGTGTGTGTAACTGTGTGTGTGTCTGTGTTTCTCTGTGTGTGTGTAACTGTGTGTGTGTGTGTGTCTGTTTCTGTACGTGTGTCTGTGTTTCTCTGTGTGTGTGTGTAACTGTGTGTGTGTGTGTGTGTGTCTGTTTCTGTGCGTGTGTCTGTTTTTCTGTGTGTGTGTGTGTGTGTGTGTGTCTGTTTCTGTGCGTGTGTCTGTTTTTCTGTGTGTGTGTGTCTGTTTCTGTGCGTGTGTCTGTGTTTCTCTGTGTGTAACTGTGTGTGCGTGTGTCTGTTTCTGTGCGTGTGTCTGTTTTTCTGTGTGTGTGTGTGTGTGTGTGTGTGTCTGTTTCTGTGCGTGTGTCTGTGTTTCTCTGTGTGTAACTGTGTGTGTGTGTGTGTCTGTTTCTGTGCGTGTGTCTGTTTTTCTGTGTGTGTGTGTGTGTGTGTGTCTGTTTCTGTGCGTGTGTCTGTGTTTCTCTGTGTGTAACTGTGTGTGTGTGTGTCTGTTTTTCTGTGTGTGTGTGTGTGTGTGCGTGTGTGTGTCTGTTTCTGTGCGTGTGTGTGTCTGTTTCTGTGCGTGTGTGTGTCTGTTTCTGTGCGTGTGTCTGTGTTTCTCTGTGTGTAACTGTGTGTGTGTGTGTCTGTTTCTGTGCGTGTGTGTGTGTGTATAACTGTGTGTAACTGTGTGTGTGTGTGTGTGTGTGTTTGTCTGTTTCTGTGCGTGCGTGTGTGTGTGTGTGTGTGTATAACTGTGTATAACTGTGTGTAACTGTGTAACTGTGTGTGTGTTTGTCTGTTTTTGTGCGTGCGTGTGTGTGTGTGTGTATAACTGTGTGTAAGTGTGTGTGTGTGTGTGTAACTGTGTGTAACTGTGTGTAAGTGTGTGTGTGTGTGTAACTGTGCATGTGTCTGTGTTTCTGTGTGTGGTTTAGATCAGCTAAAAAACACAAGTTGATCTAAAGCGTTGTGGCGGTTTGGGCCTTGAACCTGTGACTGTTTTAGTGTCATGGCGTTGGAGTCGCTGTGTTTATTTTCCCGTCTGGTGTTATTTATTCACAACAATTTCCTCTCTGTCTAATGTCGACTTTTAATGTTACTTACACATAAAAAAAAAGCTATTTACAGCGGCGGACGTGTGTGTGTGTGTGTGTGTCTGTGGGGGGGGGGGGGGGCTCTACGATATCACACTTTAACAATCTGGATCACTAATAGAACCATTTGTCACGCGGCGCTCGTTTATTTCGTGCTCCCAGAGCCCGATGGAAATCAGCCGCGTGTATAATGAAGCTCAACTCAGAGTCGCTTTGTTTAAAAAGTGAAAACACGTCGCAGCCACTCAATTACCAAGGAAGCAGGTGCAGCACACGCCCCTCTGACAGCGTGACCCCTCCCCCTCACTGTCTGCCACAGACACAATCAGACTCTGGCACATTGACTGCCACAGGCCGCCACCGTGGGCTGGCACAGCGGGCTGAAGCCCCGCCTCCAAGGCTGAGCTGCTAATGGTTTCAAACGAGTGCCTGGATTTCCTGTGACAGTCTACATCTGTCTGCTTCTGCAGGCCGAGCCGCGGCGCTGCACGCACGCCATCCACTTGATTCCACGGCCGCTGACGGTGTTTAGAGCCGAAACATTGGTGAGAAACGCAGTAAAACCCTCTAACATTTATTGATGAACGTGTCGATTTCCAGGCGGCGACATTACAGACAGAATTTACCTCCAGTGGAAACATCAAGAATCCAACAGAGTGCAGCAAATACATCTAGAGCAGGCTGCCCTTCATAACACACATGAAGGAGACAAGTGAGGGAAGCATCAAGACGCACGTGACAGCACTGAGGGAGGCTGTCCATAAAACACGGTGAAGGAGGCGAGTGAGGGAGGCCACCAAGATGCCCGTGACAACACTGAGGGAGGCTGTCCATAAAACACGGGGAAGGAGATGAGTGAGGGTAGCCACCAAGATGCCCGTGACAATACTGAGGGAGGCTGTCCTTCAAAACACAGTGAAGGAGACGAGTGAGGGAGGCCACCAACATGCCTGTGACAACACTGAGGGAGGCTGTCCATAAAACACAGTGAAGGAGACGAGTGAGGGAGGCCACCAAGATGCTCGTGACAACACTGAGGGAGGCTGTCCATAAAACATGGTGAAGGAGGCGAGTGAGGGAGGCCACCAAGATGCCAGTGACAACACTGAGGGAGGCTGTCCTTCAAAACACAGTGAAGGAGACGAGTGAGGGAGGCCACCAAGATGCCTGTGACAACACTGAGGGAGGCTGTCCATAAAACACAGTGAAGGAGACGAGTGAGGGAGGCCACCAAGATGCCTGTGACAACACTGAGAGAGGCTGTCCATAAAACACAGTGAAGGAGACGAGTGAGGGAGGCCACCAAGATGCCTGTGACAACACTGAGGGAGGCTGTCCATAAAACACAGTGAAGGAGACGAGTGAGGGAGGCCACCAAGATGCCTGTGACAACACTGAGAGAGGCTGTCCATAAAACACAGTGAAGGAGACGAGTGAGGGAGGCCACCAAGATGCCTGTGACAACACTGAGGGAGGCTGTCCATAAAACACAGTGAAGGAGACGAGTGAGGGTAGCCACCAAGATGCCTGTGACAACACTGAGGGAGGCTGTCCATAAAACACAGTGAAGGAGACGAGTGAGGGAGGCCACCAAGATGCTCGTGACAACACTGAGGGAGGCTGTCCATAAAACATGGTGAAGGAGGCGAGTGAGGGAGACCACCAAGATGCCAGTGACAACACTGAGGGAGGCTGTCCTTCAAAACACAGTGAAGGAGACGAGTGAGGGAGGCCACCAAGATGCCTGTGACAACACTGAGGGAGGCTGTCCATAAAACACAGTGAAGGAGACGAGTGAGGGAGGCCACCAAGATGCCTGTGACAACACTGAGGGAGGCTGTCCATAAAACACAGTGAAGGAGACGAGTGAGGGAGGCCACCAAGATGCCTGTGACAACACTGAGGGAGGCTGTCCATAAAACACAGTGAAGGAGACGAGTGAGGGTAGCCACCAAGATGCCTGTGACAACACTGAGGGAGGCTGTCCATAAAACACAGTGAAGGAGACGAGTGAGGGAGGCCACCAAGATGCCTGTGACAACACTGAGGGAGGCTGTCCATAAAACACAGTGAAGGAGACGAGTGAGGGAGGCCACCAAGATGCCTGTGACAACACTGAGGGAGGCTGTCCATAAAACACAGTGAAGGAGACGAGTGAGGGAGGCCACCAAGATGCCTGTGACAACACTGAGGGAGGCTGTCCATAAAACACAGTGAAGGAGACGAGTGAGGGTAGCCACCAAGATGCCTGTGACAACACTGAGGGAGGCTGTCCATAAAACACAGTGAAGGAGACGAGTGAGGGAGGCCACCAAGATGCTCGTGACAACACTGAGGGAGGCTGTCCATAAAACATGGTGAAGGAGGCGAGTGAGGGAGGCCACCAAGATGCCAGTGACAACACTGAGGGAGGCTGTCCTTCAAAACACAGTGAAGGAGACGAGTGAGGGAGGCCACCAAGATGCCTGTGACAACACTGAGGGAGGCTGTCCATAAAACAGTGAAGGAGACAAGTGAGGGAGGCCACCAAGATGCCTGTGACAACAGTGAGAGAGGCTGTCCATAAAACACAGTGAAGGAGACGAGTGAGGGAGGCCACCAAGATGCCTGTGACAACACTGAGGGAGGCTGTCCATAAAACACAGTGAAGGAGACGAGTGAGGGAGGCCACCAAGATGCCTGTGACAACACTGAGAGAGGCTGTCCATAAAACACAGTGAAGGAGACGAGTGAGGGTAGCCACCAAGATGCCAGTGACAACACTGAGGGTAGGCTGTCCATAAAACATGGTGAAGGAGGCGAGTGAGGGAGGCCACCAAGATGCCTGTGACAACACTGAGGGAGGCTGTCCATAAAACACAGTGAAGGAGACGAGTGAGGGAGGCCACCAAGATGCTCGTGACAACACTGAGGGTAGGCTGTCCATAAAACATGGTGAAGGAGGCGAGTGAGGGTAGCCACCAAGATGCCTGTGACAACACTGAGGGAGGCTGTCCATAAAACACAGTGAAGGAGACGAGTGAGGGAGGCCACCAAGATGCTCGTGACAACACTGAGGGAGGCTGTCCATAAAACATGGTGAAGGAGGCGAGTGAGGGAGGCCACCAAGATGCCAGTGACAACACTGAGGGAGGCTGTCCTTCAAAACACAGTGAAGGAGACGAGTGAGGGAGGCCACCAAGATGCCTGTGACAACACTGAGGGAGGCTGTCCATAAAACACAGTGAAGGAGACGAGTGAGGGAGGCCACCAAGATGCCTGTGACAACAGTGAGAGAGGCTGTCCATAAAACACAGTGAAGGAGACGAGTGAGGGAGGCCACCAAGATGCCTGTGACAACACTGAGGGAGGCTGTCCATAAAACACAGTGAAGGAGACGAGTGAGGGAGGCCACCAAGATGCCTGTGACAACACTGAGAGAGGCTGTCCATAAAACACAGTGAAGGAGACGAGTGAGGGTAGCCACCAAGATGCCAGTGACAACACTGAGGGTAGGCTGTCCATAAAACATGGTGAAGGAGGCGAGTGAGGGAAAAATACAAAAACAAAAAAATCCTTCAACATGAAAGCTGGTTGTAGTCTGAAGGAGAGGCAGCCAAGTTTTGGGGCACAGATGAGACCTTTAAAAATATATTTTCAATACCTGCAGAACTGTTGACGTTTGTGCATGCTGAGTCCCCGCCTCCATCACAGCCGCCACCCTGAGCGGCAGACAGTGAGAACTGAGACATCGCCGGTGTTTAGATCCATCAGCATGAGGTCGAGTGAGACCCAGTCAATCAAAACTTTAAGCAAAACCAATTTCTAATGAAGCCTTGAGATTTTAAGAGCTGAGCATCTGTGTTCAAGACTCGTCTGACCCAGCTGTCAACTAACTAACTAACTAAGTCACCAGCATATCAGCTCCTGGTGGATGAACTGGTCTTCACAGACGTCTGGATTTGAGTCTGGTTCTGATTGTGGATTGTGCTGAAGAAAAAGTGGAAATAAAGTTAAGCAGCGACACTCACGACGGACGCCGAGTGAATGATGGCAGCCACTGCGAACCAACGCTACACAGGAAGCACTTGGAGGTCAGGGGTCACGACAGACAAAAATGGGTCCCAGAAAAAAGGACAACCCCTAAATCTTCCTCAGGAGAGAAGGAGGCGGAGCCTAGTGGCTGTTCTTAATCTGTATTTAAGGGCAGGAGGACCAAGAGCAATCGGAGACATTCATCAATCCGGATCTGGATCACCTCCAACATTCACTGGAGTTTTCTTCCTGCCCAAATATCTATCTGAGTGAGAATCCATGAAGCAGTTTGGACATAATCCTTCAAAGCCTATATGAAGTGAAACTTGATCCAGAATCTGGATCTGGATCTGGATCACCTCCAAAATGTAATGGATTCTTCCATGACCTATTATGATTTTGTCAAAATCCGTAGTAGTAGTTTTGACGTAATCCTGCTAACAGACAGACAAATAAATACGTCCTTGGTGGACGTAATAAAATCTGTGACTCGCTTTTGCATGTCTATGCCGAAACATCATCACGTGGTGGCTCCGACCCCAAACACGTACTCACCCGCTAACTGTACAAACAGACACGCCCACTCCGCGCACTACAAGACATGTCTGTGCTTTGGACAACACACTTCATCTGCACTGTCCCAGTCCACCCTCCAGGGGGAGTCACAGACTCTCATCAATACAGAGATAATCACCAACATCACTGGTTCTCAGGCTGACACAAGACTTTAAAAAAAAAAAAAAAATCCATGAAGCTGTGTGTGCCGCGTTGCTAATCATCGCTATTAGCAGCCACAAGAAGGTGAATTTCTTGATCAAGCACTTCTGTTCTGTTACACATTAGCATGATCACGGACACAAACCATCATAACAAACCAACAAGATGACACGTGTAAACCACCACGGTAACATGATGGTTCTTGGTCCAGTGAGACATCGGCATCAATTTGACCAGTTAACACTCAGCCTAGACTCGTGTGTCATACATCACACTGACAAAGTGAGGAACCTTGGGGTAATTTTTGATCCTTCATTGTCCTTTGGCCTCCACATTAGAAATATTACGAGGACTGCTTTCTTCCACCTGTGAAAAATAGTGAAGATTCGTCCCATCCTGTCTATGGCTGATGCTGAGACCCTGATTCATGTGTTTATCTCTTCTAGATTGGACTACTGTAATGTTCTATTTTCTGGTTTACCACAGTCCAGCATTAGGGGTCTCCAACTGGTTCAAAATGCTGCAGCCAGACTTTTGACACGAAGCAGAAAGTTTGACCACATTACACCCATTTTGGCATCTCTTCACTGGCTTCCTGTCCCAGTGAGATCAGATTTTAAGGTTCTGCTTCTAACCTATAAAATTGTTCATGGACTGGCACCTCCCTACTTAGCTGACCTAATTAAACCTTACGTACCGGCCCGGGCTTTGCGTTCTCAGGGTGCAGGACTACTTTGTGTCCCTAAGGTGAATAAGAAGTCTGCGGGTCACAGAGCTTTCTCTTATCATGCCCCTGTTCTGTGGAATGATCTCCCTGCATCAATAAAAGTCAGATTCTGTGGAGATTTTTAAGTCTAGATTGAAGACCCATCTTTTTTCCCTGTTTTATTGTTAGTATTTTATGTTATTTAGTGTTTTTTTTAATTATTTTTACTTTTTAATGTTTTTATTCTTTTATTGTGCTTTTTAATCCTTTACATCATTTTGTTGTGTGAAGCGCCTTGAGGCGACCCCGTTCTGAATTGGCGCTATATACAGTGGGGCCAAAAAGTATTTAGTCAGCCCCTGATTGTGCAAGTTCTCCTACTTAGAAAGATGAGAGAGGTCTGTAATTTTCATCATAGGTACACTTCAACTGTGAGAGAAATAAAATGAGAAAAAAAAATCTAGAAAATCATATTGTACAATTTTTAAAGAATTTATTTGTAAATTATGGTGGGAAATAAGTATTTGGTCACCCACAAACAAGCAAGATTTCTGGCTCTCACAGACCTGTAACTTCTTTAAGAAGCTCTTCTGTCCTCCACCTGTTACCTGTATTAATGGCACCTGTTGGAACTTGTTATCTGTATAAAAGACACCTGTCCACAGCCTCAAACAGTCAGACTCCAAACTCATCCACAACCAAGACCAAAGACCTGTTGAAGGACACCAGGAAGAAAATTGTAGATGTGCACCAGGCTGGGAAGAGTGAATCTACAACAGTCAAGCAGGTTGGTGTGAATAAATCAACTGTGGGAGCAATTGTAAGAAAATGGAAGACAACAAAAATCCCAGAACTACACGGAGGGACCTGATGAATGACCTGCAGAGAGCTGGGACCAAAGTAACAAAGACTACACACTACGCAGAGAGGGACTCAAATCCTGCAGTGCCAAGCGTGTCCCCCTGCTTAAGCCAGTACGTGTCCAGGCCCGTCTGAAGTTTGCCAGAGAGCATATGGATGATCCAGAAGAGGATTGGGAGAATATCATGTGGTCAGATGAAACCAAAATAGAACATTTTGGTAAAAACTCAACTCGCCGTGTTTGGAGGAAGATGAATGCTGAGTTGCATTCCAAGAACAACATATCTACTGTGAAGCATGGGGGTGGAAACATCATGCTTTGGGGCTGTTTTTCTGCAAAGGGGACAGGAGGACTGATCCGTGTTAAGGGAAGAATGAACGGGGCCATGTATCGTGAGACTTTAAGACAAAACCTCCTTCCATCAGTGAGAGTATTGAAGATGCAACATGGCTGGGTCTTCCAGCATGACAATGATCCCAAACACACCACTCAGGCAACGAAGGAGTGGCTCCGTGAAAAGAATTTCAAGGTCCTGGAGTGGCCGAGCCAGTCTCCAGACCTCAACCTCATAGAAAATTTGTTGAGGGAGTTGAAAGTCCGTGTCGCTCAGCGACGGCCCCAAAACATCACTGCTCTAGAGGAGATCTGCATGGAGGAATGGACCAAAATACCAGCTACAGTGTGTGCAAACCTGGTGAAGACTTACAGGAAATGTTTGACCTCTGTCATTGCCAACAAAGATTATGTTACAAAGTACTGAGCTGAACTTTTGTTATTGATTACAATGTGATTTCCTGGATTTTTTTTTTTTCTCATTTTGTCTCTCACAGTTGAAGTGTACCTATGATGAAAATTACAGACCTCTCTCATCTTTCTAAGTAGGACAACTTGCACAATCAGAGACTGGCTAAATACTTTTTGGCCCCACTGTAAATTAATAAATTTAAATTTGAATTTTGTGTGTCACGGGACCCGAACATATGTACATTACCATGATACCACATGTAAACCACCATGATAATGTATGTAAACCATCATGGTAATATGTGTCCACCCACCAGCAGGGGGCTTCAGTTCCTCCATTCAGCTTGAGTTTCCTCATCAAACTCCAAAGTTAAAGACTTCCTGTTGTGCTGCTGTCAAGAGGCTCCATCATCAACAACAATTAGCTTCATAGCTTAACTTGTACTCTTTCTGGGCGGGGTTCTTGATAGTGTCAGAGAATCTTTTCTTGAACCTTTTGTTTGACCAAATATTTTGTAAATATGAAAGAAAGTCAATTAATAGTTAAAGTATAATTCAATTATGAAAATCACTCAAAACACAGCATGGAACAAAAGGCCCCAAAGCCGATTCACAAAAAATAAATCACTGTTTCAAAAGGCTAAAAATAGTATAACCACGCCCCTTTATTCTGTTTGACAAGCAGTCAGACCAATGACATGAGAACATTCAGGATTCATCCCACATTTGACTTTGGAGACCCTCCAGTCACCACCAACATTTGAGAAGCAAAATACAAAACACCACAAAGAGACACCGCGATCCGGTTTGACATGTTCACGATCCGGTTTCAAATAGTTTGCAGTCACATTTGCTTTAAGTCATGTAACATCTTCAAATGACCAAACTACCTGGACGAGCCGTCACAGTATGTTGTTTTCCCACATGAATTCCACAGTCGCGGTATGGACACTTTGTGGAGTTACTCTTGCACACGTACTGCGGTGCACTACAGGAATGCCTGACCCACTGTAATATGGCATCTGGTTAAGTGTGCGGTGGAGTTTGGCTTGCGCGTGCACAAAGCGGGATATGTTGGTAATCTTGCCGTTCCTGGAACGTGTCTGTTGTTGGTGTCTTTGTGTAACGGCGGCACAGTGGATTAGTGGTTAGTACTGGTGCATCACAGCAAGAAGGTCGTGAGATCGCTTCCCGTCCTTTCCCTATTGTGTCTGTGTGGGTTTCCTTCCACAGACAAAAACATGCTTATTTAGGGTCCCTGAGCAAGGCAGCGTCACTACATCTGGAGTTGGTCCCCGGGCGCTGACTGTGGCTGTACACTGCCCCTAGTGGTTGGATTGTGTCTAACTGTAATTAGGATGGTTAAATGCAGAGGACACATTTTGTTGTATGTATGTACAATGACAATCAAGGCTCCATTATTATTATTTCTGCTTTTCTTCACTCTTCAGGTTTTAGCTCGGTTTTGTTGGTGGCAAATTGTGCTTTAGACTAGTTGTCATTCTGATATAATTGGTCTTTGGCACCGTGAGATCAGCTAATTAACCATCAAAGCAGGACACATCAGAAGGACTGGCAAGATGGCTCCTGTGGTGGCACGCCATCAGCCTGATCTCTCTTGCTTGCCGGGTATATTGTTGTTTGCAGTTATTTTTCTGCTGTGTGTGTTTTGCCAAGATGTTTCCTCTCCAATTGTTTATAGCCACCAGACTCTTTTAAACATTAATGGTGTCTGTGATCCGTTGTTACCATCAAAGTCTGGACTGGGAAAGTTTCACCCACCGGTGCTTTCCGAAATCCCTATGCACCTGCTTCGTTTCCCCTGCGCTCCTCCTCGGAAAAGGCGCTTCAGAAGATGCAGAAAACGGAACAGTGTGTCGGTGAAATTTAAAGCCACCTGGTGGCTTTCGCTTGTTGGGTTTGATCCTCGCCTCCTCCAAGATGGATGCTATTTTTATGTGTAGGAGCAGTCATTGCACATGAGGGGCTGTTGGATCCATCCTGTCTTCCTGGACCATTGCCTTCAGTGACGGGACTGACTGCCTAACCTGTGCCCGTCTTCACTGGGGCTTCCTGCTGCTTCCTCTCAGTGGGCCATGAAGGTTCTGCACCGGTGCTGTCGGCTGCGGGCACGTAGATGCGTCGTTTCACCTGAGCTCCTTCGGCCGCTGAAATGTGCTGCGTCATTGGCTGCTGAGGAGCTAAATCTCTGCATGGCTTCATCAAAAAACTGTCAACCCCACAGAGATCCTTAGTTTGCATCTCATTAACATCAGATTACTGTCTTCAGTCATTGCTGCTTAATAATCTAATTATGGATCACCATTTAAATATGATTGGGTTATGTGAAACCTGTCTTAAACCGACTGCTGTCCTCCCCTTAAATGAGGCCTGCCCACTGGAATACACATTTAGTCACATTTCTCATGATGTGAAGCAAGGCGGGGGTGTTGCTCTTATTTATAAATCTAGGTTTACCTTATTAGCTGTTGGGGGTCACAAATACAAATTGTTTCAGCATTTGGTTCTCCGCTCTGCCCACAATGCTATGTATTGCCAAGGTCAAATCAATAAAAATGCCACTGACCATCGAGGGTGCTGCTGTGGAGAGAGTGAGCGGCACCAGATACCTGGGGCTGCACATCAGTGAGGACCTGTCCTGGACCACCAACACTGCATCACTGGAAAAGAAGGCCCAGCGGCGTCTCTACTTCCCGTGCAAACTCAAGCGGGCAAGTGCTCCACCAACCATCATGGCACCATTGACAGCATCCTCTCCAGCTGCATCATTGTGTGGGGTGGAGGCTGCACTGACTACAACAGGAAGCCCTGCAGCGCATAGTGAATGCAGCTGGAAGGATCATTGGTGCCTCACTCCCCTCTCTGCAAGACATATACACCACCCAACTCACCCGCAAAGCAACCACAAGTGTGGGCGATGAAAGCCATCCCGCACACAACCTGTTTAGCACTCTGCCCTCTGGGAAGAGGTACAGGAGCCTCCGGTCCCGCACCACCAGACTCACAGAGAGCTTCATCCACCAGGCTGTGAGATTATTGAACTCTCTCCCCCCCAGCTCCATCCAGGCTTTCAAGAAGCTTTCATATATATATATATATATATATATATATATGTTCCCCATGACCAATGAAATGCACTGTTTCACTTTATCACCATCACACCACTTGCACAGTGTCTTAACAAAATCTGCTGCTGCTACAATACTGAATGGTTTGCACTACTGCACTTTCCACTTTTATTATTACCTCAGACACTACACTGTAAATACTAAATACTTGTCCTTATTGTCGAAAGGTCTTGTCCTGTCATCACTGAGGGAAAGTGAGAAACAAAATTTCAATTCCTTGTATGCCTATTACATGTGAAGAATTGACAATAAAGCCGACTTTGACTTTGAAAAATCAGACCTATTACTTTGTCACTGTATTTAGGCCTCCTGGCCCATATTCTCAATTCTTAGATGAATTTGGTGCGTTCATCTCTAACTTGTCAACTAGTGCAGATAACATTCTGATTATTGGTAACTTCAACATTTATATAAATAAACCTTCTGATCCCCTCTGCAAATCATTTATGGACATTGTGGATGCATTAAGATTTCAGCAATGCATTCAGGCCTCGACACACATTAGTGGAAATACCCTGGATTTGGTTCTTGCATGTGGCTTTGCTGTAACAAATATCAATATTAAGCCTCTTGCATCAGTGATCTCTGATGACTCACTTATTAGGTTTACATTTTCACTGCCTCCTTTAGTGGAACAACAACCCTATCTGTTACTGTGGCGATGTATCAGCTATGACTGAACTCGAGGCTAGACTGCCTGATATTCTAGCTTCGCATTTGGAGAACGCTCAATCAGTGGATGGTTTGAATTTAGCGCTCAAAACTACACTTGATGAGGTTGTGGCAGGGAATAAATAACAAATCACACCTGTGGAAGATTTCCTTTATCTCAGAAGTGTCCTCTCAAGAATGGCTACATGTGTCAAGGAAGTGGACAACCGCATCAACGCTGCGCACACCGCCATTGGACAACTTTATCGGCGCATCTTCTCGAATTGCGACCTCACAATAGAAACAAAGGTGATGCTGTTCCGGGCTGTGATCCTCTCTACTCTTCTACACGCGTGCGAAAGGTGGACCCTCTACCGTTGTGACATCAAGCATCTGGAGCACTTACAGCAATCCAAACTTCGGCAGATTCTTCGAATTAGCTGGGAAGATTTTGTTACGAATAATGAAGTTCTGGCTCGTGCATCACTCCCGAGTATAGAGTCTGCAATTCTCCATCACCACCTCCGCTGGGCTGGGCACATCTCTAGAATGGGTTAAACTCGTCTCCCTAGAGTCACCTTGTTTGGTGAGCTTGCCCAAGGCGATCGCCCCCAAGGTGGGCCTAAAAGATGCTTGAAGGACCAGCCTAAACAGTCTCTCAACTCCACCGGCATCCCCATTGATACCTGGGAAGAAATCGCCGGCAATAGAAAGAAGTGGCATCTTGCAACATGTGAAGGAGTAATGAATTTCGAGAACCAGCGATGAAAAAGAGATGAACAATGATGTCAGGAGCAGAAAGAACGACAACTCCTGTGCCCACCTCCCCATATCCCCTGCACGTCCTGCTCAAGGCTCTTCTATAGCTATCTCGGTCTCCAGAGTCTTCAGCGGGCGGCGCACCCAGGAAGATGAAGTAATTGGCAAAGTTCCCCTAACTTGGACTCCAGCGGGGTGCCGACAATGACGACGAAGATGATGATGAAGCAGCCAACCCCGGTGCATAGGCAGTTCAGGAGGGTCCATTGCTGGCGAGGTAGGTCTTCTCCTTTGATGCCATCTCCAGGATCCAGGACATAATGGTGTAGGCATGTATGTTTCTGTACTGTATTGTAGTACTGTCTGGTACTGTTAGATCTCAGTGCTGCGTTTGATCATATTCTACTCGATAGGCTGGAGAATCATTTTGGGATTACTGGGAGTGCCCTTGCATGGTTGATGTCATACCTGACCAGTCGCTCTCACTGTGTTTTGTACAGTAACACTACTTCTAACTTTAGTGACATGAAATTTGGGGTTCCATAGGGGTCCGTCTTAGGCTGTTATGCTTTTATATAGCGCCCCTTGGGCAGATATTGCAGGGTTTTGGGATTACCTTTCACTGCTATGCTGATGATACTCAGTTATACAAGCCGATAACTGCTTAGAGTAGCAGCCATGCCCAAAAAAGACTGCTAGAAAAGGGTGATACCCCTCCTGGCGGTAGAACAAAATGAGACTTGTTTTATTTAAAGGGTATGGATGTCTACTTTTAGAAAATCATGGTTGTACTAAATTAAAATGTGTACAATGCATCAGATTAACCCCCTGTTTGCCAAAACATTAACATGTCTTTGTACTGCAATATTTGATATATTCACCTGGCAAAGAGGCATAATATGTAATCAGAGCATCAGTTAACCCCATCTGGTTAATTCTTAGGGTTTAATGTGGTTTTTATCCTACTGTGGGGATATTAACCCCTTAGAACTCAAATTTGTTTATGAATTTTCCCACGTTTTGTTGATGCTCTGATTGTTCATGAGTGGATGTTAATAAAATAAGTTGCTGTGTATATCATTTGACAATTTTAGATGTCTTTTATTAGAAAATACCAGGTAGAGTCATTTAAAATGGGTACAATGCTTTAAATTAACCCTTTGTTTGTGGTAAACCATCAGTCCACAGTTAGTAAGCAATTTGACTGATTGTGGCCGAGATTTCCTTTGGGGATGAAAGTACACGACTTTTATATAAAAATCATCACACAGAATGTTCTGAAGTCCTTTTAATGGCAGTATAGACAGTGTTAACCCCTTTCCAGCTAATGACATGTTGATCAAGAATTCTTTCGAAACTTGCCGGAATGCATCTGGCTGTACAATTTTGATAATCTTTCTGAAATTAACCACTACTAATACAAACAACGGCGTGTTTTAGGTATCTTTCAGTGGCTTTACCCAGTTAATTCACTGTATTTCTGAACGCAGCAACTTAAAGAGCAGTTGGCTGTTGATAATCATTTTCATCATTTTCAGGTGTAGCTTCCCATAGATTCTATGTCTTCAATTGTTTCAAGAAATGGATTTGATCTCAGTCAGGACTAAACGAACAAAATATGACCAAATTTGACCAAAATAAGTTATAATTAAGTTATAATAAGATAGTATTAATTGGACTAACAAAGGTAAGTAAGAGTAGAAAAAATGAGATGGTACAAATTTTTAATTTTAATGAACTTAATTAAGCCAACAGATTGTTTCTGAGAAGGTCATTGTGCTTCTATGGCAGACCAGCTGCGCATTAATTAACGAGGCAGCAAATAATATTTTACTGCAGATGTGCAGTAAAATAACTGCAAATGTGTATTTTGCAATGACGATCGAAACTGGTCACACAAATGCCCTCTGCAAGTTTCAAATAATGATTGCTAGATCAAGATGTGATTAGTTGGAAAGGGGTTAACACTGTCTATACTGTCATTAAAAGGACTTCAGAACATTCTTTGTGATGATTTTTATATAAAAGTCGTGTACTTTCATCCCCAAAGGAATTCTCAGCCACAATCAGTCAAATAGCTAACTAACTGTGAACTGATGGTTTACCGCTAACAAAGGGTTAATTTGAAGCATTGTACCCATTTTAAATGATTGTACTTGGTATTTTCTAATAAAAGACATCAAATTGTCAAATGATATACACAGCAACTTATTTTATTAACATCCACTCATGAACAATCAGAGCAGCAACAAAACATGTGGCAAAATTCAATTCGACACCATCACATCTTCTATTAAGTTCTGTGAGGATAACGTGTCAGAGACTAAAACTGTGAAAATATTCCCAAATAACAAACCCTGGGTGTCCAAACAATTGAAAATCTGTCTTAATGAAAAGAAGGCGGCCTTCTGCTCTGGTAATGTGCAATTAATGCAGGAAGAAAGGAGACAGCTGAGAGCGAATATATTTAAGGCAAAAACTGAGTACAAGAATAAAGTAGAAAGTAAATTTTTCAGTGGCAATATAAAACAAGCCTGGGAAGGTCTAAATACACTGATGGGCAAATCCAGTAAGAAATGTGATGCTCTTACAACCATTAATCAGTGTTTTGTTGATGAGTTAAACCGTTTCTTCTGTAGATTTGATAAAGTGGATGATAAACAGGACTGTGATGAGATCTGTAAAGTCTCCCTGCAGGAGCACCCACAGCCGTCACTGAGGATGTCGCGGCTAAAAGTCTGTTTAAACTGAAGCCAAACAAGCCCACTGAAGCCCGTCTACTCAAAGACTGAGCTCCTCAATTCAAAGGAGTCCTCTCCAGACTCTTTAATTCCCTTCTTGTCACAGGACTGCCCAAATCCTGGAAATTCTCCATAATAAAGCTGATCCTAAAAAAGCCAGGAGCAAGCAAACCTGAAGATCTTCGGCCCATTGACATAACCTCCATATTATGTAAAACTATGGAGAGAGTTTGAGTTGACCTCCGGTGACCCTCTGCAGCTGGCCTATAAGAGGGACAGAGGTACTGATGGACGTGATGTCAAAGCAGCTTTCACTTGCTAAAGCATACACTCGGGTTTTGTTTGTAGACTTCAGTGCAGCTTTTAATTCTATGAAATTACATATTCTTCTGAAAAGGCTGATTTAAATGTTGAAAAGGGCCTGATGCTCTGGATCAGAGACTTTCTGTCTTGTCGCCCTCAAAGAGTTTGTGCTAACAACATTCTGTCAGGAGAGCTCATCATAAGCACTGGCTGCCCACAGGGTAGCGTTCTTTCACCTCTGCTCTTCTCTCTTTTTACAAACGAATTTGCAGTTAATGACACAAACTTTAAACTGATTAAATACGCGGATGACATGGCCCTAGTCGGCCTGCTACAGAAGTGTGACTCCTCTGGTGAAGCCTCCTATCTCGCTCATATTAAGGCTCTTGAAGCTTGGTGTCTCGACAGCCAGCTGGAAATCAGTGTGTCTAAGACAAAGGAGCTTGTTTTTCACACAAAGCAAGAACTGACCGTGCAGCCAGTTTCACTCGATGGCCAGCTTGTTGAAACGGTTGAAACTTTTAAATATCTTGGTACAGTTCTTGATAGTCACTTGAGCTTCTTTGAAAACACTGATTTTATCTTTAAGAAATGTTCACAGCGACTCAGTCTTCTCAGAAGATTGAGTTGTCTTGGTGTTAATCTGCAGATTTTAGAGCTTGTGTATTCTGCACATATTGAGAGTATTTTAACATTTCATCTTTGTGTTTGGTCACTTGAGTTGTAAATGTAAGGACAAATTAAATAGAATTGTAAAAATGGCGGGGAAAATTGTGGGAAAACCCCAGAAGACTCTGAACCACATTTACACTGACAGGATGAGGAGGAAAGCTGAGAGAGTCCTGGCAGACAGCTCTCATCCTCTGTCCTGTCAGTTTGAGCTCTTGAAGTCTGGGAGGCGCTACAGAGCTCCTCTGGCCAAAGGTTCTTTCAAAAAATCTTTTATACCAAATGCCGTCACCATAATGAACTCGACAGTGACCACTCCACAAAAAAAAAAAAAAAACTTGAACGGCTTTACTTCTGTTATATTTAATTTTACTAGATCTTATTTTACATTTTATTTTACTAGGTCTTATTCTACTTCTTCCTTTTTTTTTCTATGTACAAGTATTTTATGTATCTTATCTTTGTTTTATTGTGTTTGTGTGACTATGTTTGTATTTTAGTGTTGTCTGTTTTGTGCTGGTGAGCTGAAGACAATTTTCCACATCGGTGGACAATAAAGAATTATTCTGTTCTATTCTATTCTATTGTAACAGAGCAAATTCAGTCTCATCTTGACAGAGGTGGAGTTGGAGCTGTGTTCTTAGACTTAAGTAAGGCCTTTGACACAGGTAACCATACAGTTCTTATATCCAAACTCTCCA
Organism: Thalassophryne amazonica; assembly: GCF_902500255.1. NCBI lineage: Eukaryota > Metazoa > Chordata > Actinopteri > Batrachoidiformes > Batrachoididae > Thalassophryne > Thalassophryne amazonica. Next base: position 68,183 of record NW_022986307.1, on the reverse strand, counting down.
GCTTTAATCTTTCACATGGACTTCATCATACCTGTCTAATAGGAGGCAGTGTCTGAAAATTAAAGATGCACATTCCAACTACTTGAAGTGCACAATGGGTGTACCACAAGGATCTGTGTTAGGCCCACTACTTTTTAGTCTTTACATTAATGACCTTCCACAGTTTCGTCATGATGTGGGGATGCAACTCTACGCCGATGACACTGTTTTATATATCCATGCAAAGTCAGCTCAACAAGCAGCTGAAAAATTAAATAATGCTTTCATTGGAGTGGCTGAGTGGTTAGACTGCTCCTGTCTCACTTTAAATGTAGGCAAAACTAAAGGTATGTTCTTCTCCAAAACGAAACTGAACATGTAAAAGTCTGCATTGGGGGACAACAAATTGAGACTGTCACTGAATTCAAATATCTTGGTGTGTTATTGGATCCAAAATTGAGCTACAAGAAACATGTCAACAACAAAAAAAAAAAAGACAAAAACTATAAGCTGACTCTATTTAGACAAATTAGATCCTTTCTGTCGACTGAGGCTGCCAAGATGTTTTTAAGTCTAGATTGAAGACCCATCTTTTTTCCCTGTTTTATTGTTAGTATTTTATGTTATTTAGTGTTTTTTTTAATTATTTTTACTTTTTAATGTTTTTATTCTTTTATTGTGCTTTTTAATCCTTTACATCATTTGTTGTGTGAAGCGCCTTGAGGCGACCCCGTTCTGAATTGGCGCTATATACAGTGGGGCCAAAAAGTATTTAGTCAGCCCCTGATTGTGCAAGTTCTCCTACTTAGAAAGATGAGAGAGGTCTGTAATTTTCATCATAGGTACACTTCAACTGTGAGAGAAATAAAATGAGAAAAAAAAATCTAGAAAATCATATTGTACAATTTTTAAAGAATTTATTTGTAAATTATGGTGGGAAATAAGTATTTGGTCACCCACAAACAAGCAAGATTTCTGGCTCTCACAGACCTGTAACTTCTTTAAGAAGCTCTTCTGTCCTCCACCTGTTACCTGTATTAATGGCACCTGTTGGAACTTGTTATCTGTATAAAAGACACCTGTCCACAGCCTCAAACAGTCAGACTCCAAACTCATCCACAACCAAGACCAAAGACCTGTTGAAGGACACCAGGAAGAAAATTGTAGATGTGCACCAGGCTGGGAAGAGTGAATCTACAACAGTCAAGCAGGTTGGTGTGAATAAATCAACTGTGGGAGCAATTGTAAGAAAATGGAAGACAACAAAAATCCCAGAACTACACGGAGGGACCTGATGAATGACCTGCAGAGAGCTGGGACCAAAGTAACAAAGACTACACACTACGCAGAGAGGGACTCAAATCCTGCAGTGCCAAGCGTGTCCCCCTGCTTAAGCCAGTACGTGTCCAGGCCCGTCTGAAGTTTGCCAGAGAGCATATGGATGATCCAGAAGAGGATTGGGAGAATATCATGTGGTCAGATGAAACCAAAATAGAACATTTTGGTAAAAACTCAACTCGCCGTGTTTGGAGGAAGATGAATGCTGAGTTGCATTCCAAGAACAACATATCTACTGTGAAGCATGGGGGTGGAAACATCATGCTTTGGGGCTGTTTTTCTGCAAAGGGGACAGGAGGACTGATCCGTGTTAAGGGAAGAATGAACGGGGCCATGTATCGTGAGACTTTAAGACAAAACCTCCTTCCATCAGTGAGAGTATTGAAGATGCAACATGGCTGGGTCTTCCAGCATGACAATGATCCCAAACACACCACTCAGGCAACGAAGGAGTGGCTCCGTGAAAAGAATTTCAAGGTCCTGGAGTGGCCGAGCCAGTCTCCAGACCTCAACCTCATAGAAAATTTGTTGAGGGAGTTGAAAGTCCGTGTCGCTCAGCGACGGCCCCAAAACATCACTGCTCTAGAGGAGATCTGCATGGAGGAATGGACCAAAATACCAGCTACAGTGTGTGCAAACCTGGTGAAGACTTACAGGAAATGTTTGACCTCTGTCATTGCCAACAAAGATTATGTTACAAAGTACTGAGCTGAACTTTTGTTATTGATTACAATGTGATTTCCTGGATTTTTTTTTTTTCTCATTTTGTCTCTCACAGTTGAAGTGTACCTATGATGAAAATTACAGACCTCTCTCATCTTTCTAAGTAGGACAACTTGCACAATCAGAGACTGGCTAAATACTTTTTGGCCCCACTGTAAATTAATAAATTTAAATTTGAATTTGTGTGTCACGGGACCCGAACATATGTACATTACCATGATACCACATGTAAACCACCATGATAATGTATGTAAACCATCATGGTAATATGTGTCCACCCACCAGCAGGGGGCTTCAGTTCCTCCATTCAGCTTGAGTTTCCTCATCAAACTCCAAAGTTAAAGACTTCCTGTTGTGCTGCTGTCAAGAGGCTCCATCATCAACAACAATTAGCTTCATAGCTTAACTTGTACTCTTTCTGGGCGGGGTTCTTGATAGTGTCAGAGAATCTTTTCTTGAACCTTTTGTTTGACCAAATATTTTGTAAATATGAAAGAAAGTCAATTAATAGTTAAAGTATAATTCAATTATGAAAATCACTCAAAACACAGCATGGAACAAAAGGCCCCAAAGCCGATTCACAAAAAATAATCACTGTTTCAAAAGGCTAAAAATAGTATAACCACGCCCCTTTATTCTGTTTGACAAGCAGTCAGACCAATGACATGAGAACATTCAGGATTCATCCCACATTTGACTTTGGAGACCCTCCAGTCACCACCAACATTTGAGAAGCAAAATACAAAACACCACAAAGAGACACCGCGATCCGGTTTGACATGTTCACGATCCGGTTTCAAATAGTTTGCAGTCACATTTGCTTTAAGTCATGTAACATCTTCAAATGACCAAACTACCTGGACGAGCCGTCACAGTATGTTGTTTTCCCACATGAATTCCACAGTCCGCGGTATGGACACTTTGTGGAGTTACTCTTGCACACGTACTGCGGTGCACTACAGGAATGCCTGACCCACTGTAATATGGCATCTGGTTAAGTGTGCGGTGGAGTTTGGCTTGCGCGTGCACAAAGCGGGATATGTTGGTAATCTTGCCGTTCCTGGAACGTGTCTGTTGTTGGTGTCTTTGTGTAACGGCGGCACAGTGGATTAGTGGTTAGTACTGGTGCATCACAGCAAGAAGGTCGTGAGATCGCTTCCCGTCCTTTCCCTATTGTGTCTGTGTGGGTTTCCTTCCACAGACAAAACATGCTTATTTAGGGTCCCTGAGCAAGGCAGCGTCACTACATCTGGAGTTGGTCCCCGGGCGCTGACTGTGGCTGTACACTGCCCCTAGTGGTTGGATTGTGTCTAACTGTAATTAGGATGGTTAAATGCAGAGGACACATTTTGTTGTATGTATGTACAATGACAATCAAGGCTCCATTATTATTATTTCTGCTTTTCTTCACTCTTCAGGTTTTAGCTCGGTTTGTTGGTGGCAAATTGTGCTTTAGACTAGTTGTCATTCTGATATAATTGGTCTTTGGCACCGTGAGATCAGCTAATTAACCATCAAAGCAGGACACATCAGAAGGACTGGCAAGATGGCTCCTGTGGTGGCACGCCATCAGCCTGATCTCTCTTGCTTGCCGGGTATATTGTTGTTTGCAGTTATTTTTCTGCTGTGTGTGTTTTGCCAAGATGTTTCCTCTCCAATTGTTTATAGCCACCAGACTCTTTTAAACATTAATGGTGTCTGTGATCCGTTGTTACCATCAAAGTCTGGACTGGGAAAGTTTCACCCACCGGTGCTTTCCGAAATCCCTATGCACCTGCTTCGTTTCCCCTGCGCTCCTCCTCGGAAAAGGCGCTTCAGAAGATGCAGAAAACGGAACAGTGTGTCGGTGAAATTTAAAGCCACCTGGTGGCTTTCGCTTGTTGGGTTTGATCCTCGCCTCCTCCAAGATGGATGCTATTTTTATGTGTAGGAGCAGTCATTGCACATGAGGGGCTGTTGGATCCATCCTGTCTTCCTGGACCATTGCCTTCAGTGACGGGACTGACTGCCTAACCTGTGCCCGTCTTCACTGGGGCTTCCTGCTGCTTCCTCTCAGTGGGCCATGAAGGTTCTGCACCGGTGCTGTCGGCTGCGGGCACGTAGATGCGTCGTTTCACCTGAGCTCCTTCGGCCGCTGAAATGTGCTGCGTCATTGGCTGCTGAGGAGCTAAATCTCTGCATGGCTTCATCAAAAAACTGTCAACCCCACAGAGATCCTTAGTTTGCATCTCATTAACATCAGATTACTGTCTTCAGTCATTGCTGCTTAATAATCTAATTATGGATCACCATTTAAATATGATTGGGTTATGTGAAACCTGTCTTAAACCGACTGCTGTCCTCCCCTTAAATGAGGCCTGCCCACTGGAATACACATTTAGTCACATTTCTCATGATGTGAAGCAAGGCGGGGGTGTTGCTCTTATTTATAAATCTAGGTTTACCTTATTAGCTGTTGGGGGTCACAAATACAAATTGTTTCAGCATTTGGTTCTCCGCTCTGCCCACAATGCTATGTATTGCCAAGGTCAAATCAATAAAAATGCCACTGACCATCGAGGGTGCTGCTGTGGAGAGAGTGAGCGGCACCAGATACCTGGGGCTGCACATCAGTGAGGACCTGTCCTGGACCACCAACACTGCATCACTGGAAAAGAAGGCCCAGCGGCGTCTCTACTTCCCGTGCAAACTCAAGCGGGCAAGTGCTCCACCAACCATCATGGCACCATTGACAGCATCCTCTCCAGCTGCATCATTGTGTGGGGTGGAGGCTGCACTGACTACAACAGGAAGCCCTGCAGCGCATAGTGAATGCAGCTGGAAGGATCATTGGTGCCTCACTCCCCTCTCTGCAAGACATATACACCACCCAACTCACCCGCAAAGCAACCACAAGTGTGGGCGATGAAAGCCATCCCGCACACAACCTGTTTAGCACTCTGCCCTCTGGGAAGAGGTACAGGAGCCTCCGGTCCCGCACCACCAGACTCACAGAGAGCTTCATCCACCAGGCTGTGAGATTATTGAACTCTCTCCCCCCCAGCTCCATCCAGGCTTTCAAGAAGCTTTCATATATATATATATATATATATATATATATATATGTTCCCCATGACCAATGAAATGCACTGTTTCACTTTATCACCATCACACCACTTGCACAGTGTCTTAACAAAAATCTGCTGCTGCTACAATACTGAATGGTTTGCACTACTGCACTTTCCACTTTTATTATTACCTCAGACACTACACTGTAAATACTAAATACTTGTCCTTATTGTCGAAAGGTCTTGTCCTGTCATCACTGAGGGAAAGTGAGAAACAAAATTTCAATTCCTTGTATGCCTATTACATGTGAAGAATTGACAATAAAGCCGACTTTGACTTTGAAAAATCAGACCTATTACTTTGTCACTGTATTTAGGCCTCCTGGCCCATATTCTCAATTCTTAGATGAATTTGGTGCGTTCATCTCTAACTTGTCAACTAGTGCAGATAACATTCTGATTATTGGTAACTTCAACATTTATATAAATAAACCTTCTGATCCCCTCTGCAAATCATTTATGGACATTGTGGATGCATTAAGATTTCAGCAATGCATTCAGGCCTCGACACACATTAGTGGAAATACCCTGGATTTGGTTCTTGCATGTGGCTTTGCTGTAACAAATATCAATATTAAGCCTCTTGCATCAGTGATCTCTGATGACTCACTTATTAGGTTTACATTTTCACTGCCTCCTTTAGTGGAACAACAACCCTATCTGTTACTGTGGCGATGTATCAGCTATGACTGAACTCGAGGCTAGACTGCCTGATATTCTAGCTTCGCATTTGGAGAACGCTCAATCAGTGGATGGTTTGAATTTAGCGCTCAAAACTACACTTGATGAGGTTGTGGCAGGGAATAAATAACAAATCACACCTGTGGAAGATTTCCTTTATCTCAGAAGTGTCCTCTCAAGAATGGCTACATGTGTCAAGGAAGTGGACAACCGCATCAACGCTGCGCACACCGCCATTGGACAACTTTATCGGCGCATCTTCTCGAATTGCGACCTCACAATAGAAACAAAGGTGATGCTGTTCCGGGCTGTGATCCTCTCTACTCTTCTACACGCGTGCGAAAGGTGGACCCTCTACCGTTGTGACATCAAGCATCTGGAGCACTTACAGCAATCCAAACTTCGGCAGATTCTTCGAATTAGCTGGGAAGATTTTGTTACGAATAATGAAGTTCTGGCTCGTGCATCACTCCCGAGTATAGAGTCTGCAATTCTCCATCACCACCTCCGCTGGGCTGGGCACATCTCTAGAATGGGTTAAACTCGTCTCCCTAGAGTCACCTTGTTTGGTGAGCTTGCCCAAGGCGATCGCCCCCAAGGTGGGCCTAAAAGATGCTTGAAGGACCAGCCTAAACAGTCTCTCAACTCCACCGGCATCCCCATTGATACCTGGGAAGAAATCGCCGGCAATAGAAAGAAGTGGCATCTTGCAACATGTGAAGGAGTAATGAATTTCGAGAACCAGCGATGAAAAAGAGATGAACAATGATGTCAGGAGCAGAAAGAACGACAACAACTCCTGTGCCCACCTCCCCATATCCCCTGCACGTCCTGCTCAAGGCTCTTCTACAGCTATCTCGGTCTCCAGAGTCTTCAGCGGGCGGCGCACCCAGGAAGATGAAGTAATTGGCAAAGTTCCCCTAACTTGGACTCCAGCGGGGTGCCGACAATGACGACGAAGATGATGATGAAGCAGCCAACCCCGGTGCATAGGCAGTTCAGGAGGGTCCATTGCTGGCGAGGTAGGTCTTCTCCTTTGATGCCATCTCCAGGATCCAGGACATAATGGTGTAGGCATGTATGTTTCTGTACTGTATTGTAGTACTGTCTGGTACTGTTAGATCTCAGTGCTGCGTTTGATCATATTCTACTCGATAGGCTGGAGAATCATTTTGGGATTACTGGGAGTGCCCTTGCATGGTTGATGTCATACCTGACCAGTCGCTCTCACTGTGTTTTGTACAGTAACACTACTTCTAACTTTAGTGACATGAAATTTGGGGTTCCATAGGGGTCCGTCTTAGGCTGTTATGCTTTTATATAGCGCCCCTTGGGCAGATATTGCAGGGTTTTGGGATTACCTTTCACTGCTATGCTGATGATACTCAGTTATACAAGCCGATAACTGCTTAGAGTAGCAGCCATGCCCAAAAAAGACTGCTAGAAAAGGGTGATACCCCTCCTGGCGGTAGAACAAAATGAGACTTGTTTTATTTAAAGGGTATGGATGTCTACTTTTAGAAAATCATGGTTGTACTAAATTAAAATGTGTACAATGCATCAGATTAACCCCCTGTTTGCCAAAACATTAACATGTCTTTGTACTGCAATATTTGATATATTCACCTGGCAAAGAGGCATAATATGTAATCAGAGCATCAGTTAACCCCATCTGGTTAATTCTTAGGGTTTAATGTGGTTTTTATCCTACTGTGGGGATATTAACCCCTTAGAACTCAAATTTGTTTATGAATTTTCCCACGTTTTGTTGATGCTCTGATTGTTCATGAGTGGATGTTAATAAAATAAGTTGCTGTGTATATCATTTGACAATTTTAGATGTCTTTTATTAGAAATACCAGGTAGAGTCATTTAAAATGGGTACAATGCTTTAAATTAACCCTTTGTTTGTGGTAAACCATCAGTCCACAGTTAGTAAGCAATTTGACTGATTGTGGCCGAGATTTCCTTTGGGGATGAAAGTACACGACTTTTATATAAAAATCATCACACAGAATGTTCTGAAGTCCTTTTAATGGCAGTATAGACAGTGTTAACCCCTTTCCAGCTAATGACATGTTGATCAAGAATTCTTTCGAAACTTGCCGGAATGCATCTGGCTGTACAATTTTGATAATCTTTCTGAAATTAACCACTACTAATACAAACAACGGCGTGTTTTAGGTATCTTTCAGTGGCTTTACCCAGTTAATTCACTGTATTTCTGAACGCAGCAACTTAAAGAGCAGTTGGCTGTTGATAATCATTTTCATCATTTTCAGGTGTAGCTTCCCATAGATTCTATGTCTTCAATTGTTTCAAGAAATGGATTTGATCTCAGTCAGGACTAAACGAACAAAATATGACCAAATTTGACCAAAATAAGTTATAATTAAGTTATAATAAGATAGTATTAATTGGACTAACAAAGGTAAGTAAGAGTAGAAAAAATGAGATGGTACAAATTTTTAATTTTAATGAACTTAATTAAGCCAACAGATTGTTTCTGAGAAGGTCATTGTGCTTCTATGGCAGACCAGCTGCGCATTAATTAACGAGGCAGCAAATAATATTTTACTGCAGATGTGCAGTAAAATAACTGCAAATGTGTATTTTGCAATGACGATCGAAACTGGTCACACAAATGCCCTCTGCAAGTTTCAAATAATGATTGCTAGATCAAGATGTGATTAGTTGGAAAGGGGTTAACACTGTCTATACTGTCATTAAAAGGACTTCAGAACATTCTTGTGATGATTTTATATAAAAGTCGTGTACTTTCATCCCCAAAGGAATTCTCAGCCACAATCAGTCAAATAGCTAACTAACTGTGAACTGATGGTTTACCGCTAACAAAGGGTTAATTTGAAGCATTGTACCCATTTTAAATGATTGTACTTGGTATTTTCTAATAAAAGACATCAAATTGTCAAATGATATACACAGCAACTTATTTTATTAACATCCACTCATGAACAATCAGAGCAGCAACAAAACATGTGGCAAAATTCAATTCGACACCATCACATCTTCTATTAAGTTCTGTGAGGATAACGTGTCAGAGACTAAAACTGTGAAAATATTCCCAAATAACAAACCCTGGGTGTCCAAACAATTGAAAATCTGTCTTAATGAAAAGAAGGCGGCCTTCTGCTCTGGTAATGTGCAATTAATGCAGGAAGAAAGGAGACAGCTGAGAGCGAATATATTTAAGGCAAAAACTGAGTACAAGAATAAAGTAGAAAGTAAATTTTTCAGTGGCAATATAAAACAAGCCTGGGAAGGTCTAAATACACTGATGGGCAAATCCAGTAAGAAATGTGATGCTCTTACAACCATTAATCAGTGTTTTGTTGATGAGTTAAACCGTTTCTTCTGTAGATTTGATAAAGTGGATGATAAACAGGACTGTGATGAGATCTGTAAAGTCTCCCTGCAGGAGCACCCACAGCCGTCACTGAGGATGTCGCGGCTAAAAGTCTGTTTAAACTGAAGCCAAACAAGCCCACTGAAGCCCGTCTACTCAAAGACTGAGCTCCTCAATTCAAAGGAGTCCTCTCCAGACTCTTTAATTCCCTTCTTGTCACAGGACTGCCCAAATCCTGGAAATTCTCCATAATAAAGCTGATCCTAAAAAAGCCAGGAGCAAGCAAACCTGAAGATCTTCGGCCCATTGACATAACCTCCATATTATGTAAAACTATGGAGAGAGTTTGAGTTGACCTCCGGTGACCCTCTGCAGCTGGCCTATAAGAGGGACAGAGGTACTGATGGACGTGATGTCAAAGCAGCTTTCACTTGCTAAAGCATACGCTCGGGTTTTGTTTGTAGACTTCAGTGCAGCTTTTAATTCTATGAAATTACATATTCTTCTGAAAAGGCTGATTTAAATGTTGAAAAGGGCCTGATGCTCTGGATCAGAGACTTTCTGTCTTGTCGCCCTCAAAGAGTTTGTGCTAACAACATTCTGTCAGGAGAGCTCATCATAAGCACTGGCTGCCCACAGGGTAGCGTTCTTTCACCTCTGCTCTTCTCTCTTTTTACAAACGAATTTGCAGTTAATGACACAAACTTTAAACTGATTAAATACGCGGATGACATGGCCCTAGTCGGCCTGCTACAGAAGTGTGACTCCTCTGGTGAAGCCTCCTATCTCGCTCATATTAAGGCTCTTGAAGCTTGGTGTCTCGACAGCCAGCTGGAAATCAGTGTGTCTAAGACAAAGGAGCTTGTTTTTCACACAAAGCAAGAACTGACCGTGCAGCCAGTTTCACTCGATGGCCAGCTTGTTGAAACGGTTGAAACTTTTAAATATCTTGGTACAGTTCTTGATAGTCACTTGAGCTTCTTGAAAACACTGATTTTATCTTTAAGAAATGTTCACAGCGACTCAGTCTTCTCAGAAGATTGAGTTGTCTTGGTGTTAATCTGCAGATTTTAGAGCTTGTGTATTCTGCACATATTGAGAGTATTTTAACATTTCATCTTTGTGTTTGGTCACTTGAGTTGTAAATGTAAGGACAAATTAAATAGAATTGTAAAAATGGCGGGGAAAATTGTGGGAAAACCCCAGAAGACTCTGAACCACATTTACACTGACAGGATGAGGAGGAAAGCTGAGAGAGTCCTGGCAGACAGCTCTCATCCTCTGTCCTGTCAGTTTGAGCTCTTGAAGTCTGGGAGGCGCTACAGAGCTCCTCTGGCCAAAGGTTCTTTCAAAAAATCTTTTATACCAAATGCCGTCACCATAATGAACTCGACAGTGACCACTCCACAAAAAAAAAAAAAAAAAACTTGAACGGCTTTACTTCTGTTATATTTAATTTTACTAGATCTTATTTTACATTTTATTTTACTAGGTCTTATTCTACTTCTTCCTTTTTTTTTCTATGTACAAGTATTTTATGTATCTTATCTTTGTTTTATTGTGTTTGTGTGACTATGTTTGTATTTTAGTGTTGTCTGTTTTGTGCTGGTGAGCTGAAGACAATTTTCCACATCGGTGGACAATAAAGAATTATTCTGTTCTATTCTATTCTATTGTAACAGAGCAAATTCAATCTCATCTTGACAGAGGTGGAGTTGGAGCTGTGTTCTTAGACTTAAGTAAGGCCTTTGACACAGGTAACCATACAGTTCTTATATCCAAACTCTCCAGCTTTAATCTTTCACATGGACTTCATCATACCTGTCTAATAGGAGGCAGTGTCTGAAAATTAAAGATGCACATTCCAACTACTTGAAGTGCACAATGGGTGTACCACAAGGATCTGTGTTAGGCCCACTACTTTTAGTCTTTACATTAATGACCTTCCACAGTTTCGTCATGATGTGGGGATGCAACTCTACGCCGATGACACTGTTTTATATATCCATGCAAAGTCAGCTCAACAAGCAGCTGAAAAATTAAATAATGCTTTCATTGGAGTGGCTGAGTGGTTAGACTGCTCCTGTCTCACTTTAAATGTAGGCAAAACTAAAGGTATGTTCTTCTCCAAAACGAAACTGAACATGTAAAAGTCTGCATTGGGGGACAACAAATTGAGACTGTCACTGAATTCAAATATCTTGGTGTGTTATTGGATCCAAAATTGAGCTACAAGAAACATGTCAACAACAAAAAAAAAAAAGACAAAAACTATAAGCTGACTCTATTTAGACAAATTAGATCCTTTCTGTCGACTGAGGCTGCCAAGATGTTTTGCAGGCTTTAGTTTTTTCCCATATTTCATATTGTATCACTTGCTGGGGTCAGGCGAGCCAGACAACAATTAGAATCCCTGTACAGACTCTGACAATTTTTGACAAAAAGCCACTGAAGTATCATCACTGTAACATACTTCTGAAAAATTTAGGATATTTTCAAATCTATGTGCTGTTTCCAGAATCTTAAAAGGTTTTTGGCTCCCGCCTGTTTGTCTGTTATGGTGGCTTTCTGAGGTCAACTAGAACAGCTTCCATACATGACTGTGTTCTACCCTTTTACTGCTCAGTATTTGTGCAGGCAGTCTTTTGTGTTAAAGCGGTCACACAGTGGAACACTGTTCCAGACAACATAAAAAAACTGTGATTCATTTGGTGATTTTAAAACTAATAGCAAAAAACATTTAAAACTCTCACAACAATGTACCAATATGTCAGTGCTCATCTTTTTTTATGACAAGGAGTGTGTGAGACTGGGTGTAGTGTTGTGTGCTGCTACTGCACCGTATGATTATGTAGTGTGTGTGTGTGTGTGTGTGTGTGTGTGTGTGTGTGTGTGTGTGTGTGTGTGTGTGTGTGTGTGTGTGAGACTGGGTGTAGTGTTGTGTGCTGCTGCTGCACCGTATGATTATGTAGTGTGTGTGTGTGTGTGTGTGTGTGTGAGACTGGGTGTAGTGTTGTGTGCTGCTACTGCACCGTATGATTATGTAGTGTGTGTGTGTGTGAGACTGGGTGTAGTGTTGTGTGCTGCTACTGCACCGTATGATTATGTAGTGTGTGTGTGTGTGTGTGTGTGTGAGACTGGGTGTAGTGTTGTGTGCTGCTGCTGCACCGTATGATTATGTAGTGTGTGTGTGTGTGTGAGACTGGGTGTAGTGTTGTGTGCTGCTACTGCACCGTATGATTATGTAGTGTGTGTGTGAGACTGGGTGTAGTGTTGTGTGCTGCTGCTGCACCGTATGATTATGTAGTGTGTGTGTGTGTGAGACTGGGTGTAGTGTTGTGTGCTGCTGCTGCACCGTATGATTATGTAGTGTGTGTGTGTGTGTGTGTGTGTGAGACTGGGTGTAGTGTTGTGTGCTGCTACTGCACCGTATGATTATGTAGTGTGTGTGTGTGTGTGTGTGTGTGTGAGACTGGGTGTAGTGTTGTGTGCTGCTACTGCACCGTATGATTATGTAGTGTGTGTGTGTGAGACTGGGTGTAGTGTTGTGTGCTGCTACTGCACCGTATGATTATGTAGTGTGTGTGTGTGTGTGTGAGACTGGGTGTAGTGTTGTGTGCTGCTGCTGCACCGTATGATTATGTAGTGGTGTGTGTGTGTGTGTGTGTGAGACTGGGTGTAGTGTTGTGTGCTGCTACTGCACCGTATGATTATGTGTGTGTGTGTGTGAGACTGGGTGTAGTGTTGTGTGCTGCTGCTGCACCGTATGATTATGTAGTGTGTGTGTGTGTGAGACTGGGTGTAGTGTTGTGTGCTGCTGCTGCACCGTATGATTATGTAGTGTGTGTGTGTGTGTGTGTGTGTGTGTGTGTGTGTGTGTGAGACTGGGTGTAGTGTTGTGTGCTGCTGCTGCTGCACCGTATGATTATGTAGTGTGTGTGTGTGAGACTGGGTGTAGTGTTGTGTGCTGCTACTGCACCGTATGATTATGTAGTGTGTGTGTGTGTGAGACTGGTGTAGTGTTGTGTGCTGCTACTGCACCGTGATGTAGTGTGGTGTGTGTGTGAGACTGGGTGTAGTGTTGTGTGCTGCTGCTGCACCGTATGTAGTGTGTGTGTGTGTGTGTGTGAGACTGGGTGTAGTGTTGTGTGCTGCTACTGCACTGTATGATTATGTAGTGTGTGTGTGAGACTGGGTGTAGTGTTGTGTGCTGCTGCTGCACCGTATGATTATGTAGTGTGTGTGTGTGAGACTGGGTGTAGTGTGTG
>NW_022986307.1:0-54220 GCF_902500255.1 Thalassophryne amazonica | reverse complement strand
TCTTCTAGATTGGACTACTGCAATGTTCTATTTTATGGTTTACCGCAGTCCAGCATTAGGGCTCTCCAGTTGGTTCAAAATGCTGCAGCCAGACTTTTGACACGAAGCAGAAAGTTTGACCACATTACACTCATTTTGGCGTCTCTTCACTGGCTTCCTGTCCCAGTGAGATCAGATTTTAAGGTTCTGCTACTAACCTATAAAATTGTTCACAGACTGGCACCTCCCTACCTAGCTGACCTAATTAAACCTTACGTACCGGCCCAGGCTTTATGTTCTCAGGGTGCAGGACTACTTTGTGTCCCTAAGGTGAATAAGAAGTCTGTGGGTCACAGAGCTTTCTCTTATCGTGTCCCTGTTCTGTGGAATGATCTCCCTGCATCAATAAAACAGTCAGATTCTGTGGAGACTTTCAAGTCCAGACTTAAGACGCACTTATTTTCCCTTTCATATGGCAGCATACTGGCATAGTATGTTACTATGCTTTTTACTCTTTAAATTCATTTTATTAGTAATTGGAGCGTGCCGTGGCCTCAACTTTATCTAAATTCTGGGTCTTTTAGTGAAGTTTAGGGCTAGTGGCCGGCGATCACCTTAGTATTTCTTGTTTTTCTTGTTGTTTAATGCTGACAAATTATACTGTATTTCTTGTCTTTCTGATGCCTGATTCTGTTTTTTTCTCTCTGTTTGAGGTGCAGCTCCATCCAGAGATGGGTGTGGTGTCTGTTTCTGTAACCCTCTGGAAATGTCCACCGGCAAAATTCCTGTATTGTCAATTGTGTCTGTATCATGGCCCAAGCAGATGGTCGCCCCTTTCAGTCTGGTCTGCTTGAGGTTTCTTCCTCAGAGGGAGTTTTTCTTACCACTGTCACCTGTCCTCTTGCTCTGGGGGTTAGTAAGGTTAGACCTTAGTTGTGTGAAGCGCTTTGAGGCAGTTTTGTTGTGATTTTGCTCTATATAAATGCAGTAGTATTGATATTGTATTAGTGATATTGTAGTTCTTCCACAGTCACACAAACTGCAGTAAACTGTTGTACTTTGTGTGTGTGTGTGTTTTGTGTCCAAGCAGAGAAAAACATGTACTTGTGGTTTTTCCTTTTGCTGATCTGATGACTCTCTGTGTGAGTGCACGTGAACACACACACAAGGCTTTTCAAAGCTCGTGCTGGAGTGCAGCTGTCACAGCCGTCCCCGGGGACCCATAACCATGCAGGAAGACATCCTTTCCTTCAGTAATGAGACCGCCGGCATTCCCAGATCTGGATCAGTTTCCACAGTCTGGGGTCAGTCTCCACTAAGGAAAAATCTCAGGGACAGACTGAACATGTCCAACATGTCCCAGGAGACAGACTGAAGACACAGGAAGTGTGATCCATATGAAGACCAGGTGCCTTATGGGAAACGTCACATGTTTTATTTGTATGAAAGTCTTTGGTCTTTGGATCCGTCTCTTTATGACATCTGAACGCGCTGTGACCTGATCCAGGGTCCCATAATGGACGTTTTCGGAGAGGACAGCGAGTCCACGGGTCCTGTTGCCTCTGGGGTCACAGATTCAGCACTTTCCTGGTGTCCTTCCGAACGTGTGGCCGTCCCACGTTGTCCACTCTCCATCACTGGCAACAGTAACAAGTCAAACACACGGCGCCTCGGGAAAAGCCGCGTCGTCCTACTTCAGCGGCGTCACAGCGCGTGCAGCCGATCACTCAGATGGGAAGTTGCTGAGTGCGACCAGTCACCTGGAGGTCCGGGCCCCCTCTGTGAGGTTTGTGCTTCCACCTGCACAGCATCCATCACAAACACGCTCCCCGTCTTCTCGCCAGCGTCGCCTCATTATCACAACGAGCAGCTAATGAGTAAAAGTGACTTGCGTGAGCACCAAGTTATTCTTAGCTCGGCTTTTTGGACTAGAACTAGGTCTTAATTTACACCGGTTCCCACTGTGCTGCTGGTCTGGGACAGCGCGGAGTCCCAGGCGCCCCCTGCTGAGGGTTCCAGCGGGGTAATATGGATGTTAGTGAGGCGGCGCGCTGACACTCCCAGAAGCTGGGATCTAATTCATTGTATTTTAATTCAGCGCGCCTTTATCACCGCCGCCTGCAGCATCATAAACTTTTCTTTAAGGTAATTACTTAATCTGGACAAACCTGTGTGTTAAGCAGTGCTATTAAACCGCAGGGTGATCAATCAGGCTGATTACTCCACGGTGCAATCAGTCTTTAAGTACCTAAATTACACAAACAGAGCGCTAACATCAGAGCCCCGCCTCAGCACCTCACCGCCGCTAACCCTGATGCATGGAGGTTATTAGCACGTGTCTTTCCGCCACCGACAGACAAACCTTCCGTTCAATAGTTTGAGGCTGAAGCAAGGCACTACAGCTCGGGCAGAGGGCGGGGCAGCAGCCACAGGGGGTTCGCAGTCATCTTCAGTTCTGACTTCAAGTGATGTTACAGATGCAGACAATCAACACCGCAAACACATTATCCGTGGTACGGTGGCGCTGAAGTGCACAACAACTTCATGGAAACCACATCAGCAAAATCCAAAACATGCACCCAAACCCCAAAACGTTGCAACATTCCAGAAAACACACCCAAAAAATAGCACCTTTCAGGAAATGCACCCAACACCCAAACTTTAGCTACATTCCAGAAAATGCACCCAAAACACAAAATGCAGCAAAGTTTCAGAAAACGCACCAAAACCCAAATACATTTTAGAAAATGCACCCAAAACACAAAAAGCAGCAAAGTTTCAGTAAACGCACCAAAACCCAAATACATTTTAGAAAATGCACCCAAAACACAAAATGCAGCAAAGTTTCAGAAAATGCACCAAAACCCAAATACATTTTAGAAAATGCACCCAAAACACAAAATGCAGCAAAGTTTCAGAAAACGCACCAAAACCCAAATACATTTTAGAAAATGCACCCAAAACACAAAATGCAGCAAAGTTTCAGAAAACGCACCAAAACCCAAATACATTTTAGAAAACGCACCCAAAACACAAAATACAGCAAAGTTTCAGAAAATGCACCAAGACCCAAATACATTTTAGAAAATGCACCAAAACCCAAAATACAGCAAAGGTTCAGATCTAAAGTGGTAGGAGTAATCAGGTTACTGATCAGGTTATCAGTAATTTAGTTTTGGCTGGGGTGTGGAAGATGGGGCAGAAGAGTTTGGCTTTAGGAACGCGCTCGCAGTAATTCATTGTTTTGGTGAGACTGCTACATTTGCCCTCTTAGCACTTTCACAGCTAAATTTAGACGACTGTAAACTCTGAGCAGAAAACACTGTGTCTGGGGCTGACGATGAAAAAACGGCGGCGTTCCACCGCACGCTGAAACAAATGTAATCCAGCAAAGACTAATAGGGGCTGGAGCTGGAGCATGAGCCCAGGGGGGTTTAAGGGCCCGGAATCCGGTAAATGTGGCTGTTGAACTCTCACACGTGCCTTTTGTTCTGCCCGCGGTGGCAGAACAATGGAGCTGTCTTGGTGATTGAATAAGCCTCCCCGGTCAGTCCCCCGTCCCACACCCTGATCAGCACTGGGCTGGACCCACAGAGGAAACCGGGACTGAAGGTGTTTCCATCACTTAGGATCAGTGATCCACATCTGAAGCTCTTGCTGATGCCGTCCTGTTTTCAGGACTTGGTCCACTGATGCTCAGAGAACTTTGTGAGGAAGTCTGAAGCATCCAGGAACAAAAAGTCCAATGTTCTGATCACAGTTTTTACCACTGGTGATCCAGGATCCTGGAATGTGGGATTGCTGGTCTTACTGTACAGTTCTGAGACCAGCAGCCTCATTTCTAAACAGTGTGTCCACATAAAAAACACATGCATCCACATGTCCCCACACAAAGTGGTATTTCTAAAAGAAGAGCCGGTGAACCTTATACATAGTTCTGAAAGCTGGTCTATCTGGTACCTGGTACCACTGGGAGTGCCAAGTCCATGTGTCCACGGTGGTACTAGGACATGCCCCTGTGTCCACGGTAGTACAAGGACACGCCCCCGTGCATATTTCCCTGTGCCCACTGTGGTACTAGGACACGCCCCTGTGTCCACTGTGGTACTAGACACGCCTCTGTGCCCACGGTGTACTAGGACAACGCCCCTGTGCACATGTCCCTGTGTGCACGGTGGTACTAGGGACACGCCCCTGTATCCACGTGGTGCAAGGACACACCCCTGTGCATATTTCCACTGTGTCCACGGTGGGTACTAGGACACACACCAGTGTCCATGGTAGTACAAGGACACGCCTCCTGTGCCTATTTCCCTGTGCCCACGGTGGTACTAGGACACGCCCCTGTGCCCACGGTGGTACTAGGACACGCCTCTGTGCCCACGGTGGTACTAGGACACGCCCCTGTGCCCACGGTGGTACTAGGACATGCCCCTGTGCCCACGGTGGTACTAGGACATGCCCCTGTGCCCACGGTGGGTACTAGGACACGCACCTGTGTCCACGGTACAAGGACACACCCCCTGTGCACATGTCCCTGTGCCCACGGTGGTACTAGGACACGCCCCTGTGCCCACTGTGGTACTAGGACACGCCCCGTGCTGCCTGTGCATAACTAAAATCAACATGTACACAACAGCCGCATTTAAATGACTGCAGCTTTTTGAAATAATGAGAATAAGTTAGAATTCATTGTTCTCTTTGTCTTGCAACATTTTACTCGTCAGTCTACCTGTGACTCCCTGATGATCATCCAGAAGCGGTTTTCAAACGGATGGAACTAAAATGATGGTAACAGCTGACAGGTCACATGACATCCCACTGAGCTCTGTAACAAACCAGGAGGACGAGCCGAACTCACCACAGCCCAGAAAGATGAACTGTGCTCAGGTGACTCTGCATTTTGTCATATGGAATAAACTGTACTGTAAAGTAAACCAGGGGATACTTATATTTAATCTGTCACAGTAAACCAGGGGGTGCACAGAAGTTATATTTAATCTGACACAGTAAACCAGGGGGTGCACAGGAGTTATATTTAATCTGACACAGTAAACCAGGGGGTGCACAGGAGTTATATTTAATCTGACACAGTAAACCAGGGGGTGCACAGGAGTTATATTTAATCTGTCACAGTAAACCGGGGGGTGCACAGGAGTTAATTTAATCTGTCACAGTAAACCGGGGGGTTGGCACAGGAGTTATATTTAATCGGTCACAGTAAACCTGGGGGTGCACAGGAGTTATATTTAATCTGACACAGAAACCAGGGGGTGCACAGGAGTATATTTAATCTGTCACAGTAAACCAGGGGGTGCACAGGAGTTTATTTAATCTGTCACAGTAAACCGGGGGGTGTGCAAAGGAGTTATATCTTAATCTGTCACAGTTAAAACGGGGGGTGCACAGGAGTATATTTAATCTGTCACAGTAAACTGGGGGGTGCACAGGAGTAACACAGTTAATCTGTCACAGTAAACCAGGGGTGCACAGGAGTTATATTTAATCTGTCACAGTAAAACCGGGGTGTGCACAGGAGTTATATTTAATCTGTCACAGTAAACCAGGGGGTGCACAGGAGTTATATTTATCTGTCACAGTAAACCAGGGGGTGCACAGGAGTTATATTTAATCGGTCACAGTAAACCAGGGTGTGCACAGGAGTAACAGTTAATCTGTCACTGGAACCCGGTGGCACTGCTGTTTAAAAATGATGCCGGTTTGTGCCGGAATAGGCGAGCGGCTGGATCTGTGCCCCGAGCATGAGACCACTTATGTTGTGCTGGTAGAAGATGGTTTGGTATTGAAATATTTTCCTCTGGTACTACTGCTGAAGGATTTCACAGCCAGTTATATTTACTGACCCAGATTTTAACTACCAATAAAGACAGAGAGAAAGACGACAGAGACGGAATAACCGATAAAGACGGAGAGAAAGACAGCACAGACAGAGACTGAATAACCGATAAAGACGGAGAGAAAGACAGCACAGACAGAGACGAATACTGATAAAGACGGAGCGAAAGACAGCACAGACAGAGACGAATAACCGATAAAGACGGAGAGAAAGACAGCACAGACAGAGACGGAATAACCGATAAAGACGGAGCGAAAGACAGCACAGACAGAGACGGAATAACCGATAAAGACGGAGCGAAAGACAGCACAGACAGAGACGGAATAACCGATAAAGACGGAGCGAAAGACAGCACAGACAGAGACGGAATAACCGATTAAGACGGAGCGAAAGACAGCACAGACAGAGACTGAATAACCGATAAAGACGGAGCGAAAGACAGCACAGACAGAGACCGTAATAACCGATAAAGACGGAGAGAAAGACAGCACAGACAGAGACGGAATAACCGATAAAGACGGAGCGAAAGACAGCACAGACAGAGACGGAATAACCGATAAAGACGGAGCGAAAGACAGCACAGACAGAGACGGAATAACCGATAAGACGGAGCGAAGACAGCACAGACAGAGACGGAATAACCGATAAAGACGGAGAGAAAGACAGCACAGACAGAGACGGAATAACCGATAAAGACGGAGCGAAAGACAGCACAGACAGAGACGGAATAACCGATAAAGACGGAGCGAAAGACAGCACAGACAGAGACGGAATAACCGATAAAGACGGAGAGAAAGACAGCACAGACAGAGACGGAATAACCGATAAAGACGGAGCGAAAGACAGCACAGACAGAGACGGAATAACCGATAAAGACGGAGCGAAAGACAGCACAGACAGAGACGGAATAACCGATAAGACGGAGAGAAAGACAGCACAGACAGAGACGGAATAACCGATAAAGACGGAGCGAAAGACAGCACAGACAGAGACAATTACGACAAATTTCAAAAAACAATAAACAATATTAAAGGGACCTGGAAAATAATCAATGAACTACTTAAAAAGAAAGCATGTTTATCAAAATATCCGTCAACTTTTTCAGATGGATCTAGAAGTTTCTCTGATCCTTTTGATATCGCTTGCAAGTTTAATAATTTCTTTTCAAATGTTGGTACTTCTCTTGCAAAGAAAATTGACTCCACAAATATAAAACCTGTTGATTATATTAAAGGTTCATTTCCTTCTATGGTTGAATTTGAACCCACAAATTCCAATGAGGTTTGTGAAATCACTGCTGGTCTGCGTCCATCTGCAGCTGGCCATGATGGAATAAGTACATCTGTTGTTAAATCTGTTATACGTGAAAATTTCTGAACCACTTACACATATTTTTTCTTTGTCTTTGAAATCGGGCATAGTACCTTCTGATTTAAAGATCGCTAAAATCATACCTCTGTTTAAAAAAGGTGATTCTGCATCTTTTTCAAATTATCGTCCTATCTCAGTTTTGCCATGTTTTTCAAAGATCTTGGATAAACTTGTTTATAAAAGATTAAGTAATCATTTGCTTAAGACCTCAGTTTTATATAATTATCAATATGGTTTTCATAAAACTCATTCAACTTATATGGCTTTGATTGAATTATTGGATAGAATTCATTTAGCTTTGGAAAATAATGAGTTTGGTATTGGTGTGTTTTTAGATCTTTCAAAAGCATTTGATATAGTAGATCATGAAATCTTGCTCTTAAAGTTAAACAAATATGGATTTAAGGCAACTGTACATACATGGCTTAGTAATTATTTATCTGAAAGAAAACAGTATGTTTCTCTAAGCCTGGACTCAGATATCATTTGTATAGAGTGTGGAGTACCTCAAGGTTCAATTTTGGGACCGTTATTGTTTACAATATATATTAATGATTTGGCATCTGTTTCTTTTTATTTCCAGCAAAGATATTAATAGTTTGGTTAGTACTTTAAATGCCGATCTTTTGAATTATTCAACCTGGTTCAAAGCCAATAGATTATCGTTAAATATAAAAAAGTCTAATTTTATGTTATTTGCTGGCAATAAAAAGTGTAATCTTGGTTTAATTAAAATTTGCATTGATAATGAAATAATATCAAAGGTCTCATCTACATGTTTTTGGGTTTGTGGATAGATGAGAAACTGTCTTGGAGAGAACATATTGATCATGTTTGTAAAAAAAAAAAAAAAAAAAATAATAACCAAGTCAATAGGAATCATAACCAAAATAAGATATTTAGTACATCACAAATGTCTTTTAACATTATATTATAGTTTAGTTTATCAATAGTTATTGTAATATTGTATGGGGAAGTACCTTTGCAACTTATATAAATAAAATATTTCTTCTACAGAAAAAATTAGCTACTCGTTCAAAACCTTGTGCTCCAAGTGCACCTCTGTTTTTTTTTTTTAACTGCAGCTCTTAAATATTTTCCATATAAATATTTTCTTGACCTGTACGTTTGTTTTCAGGTCTCTCTATGATATTAAGTGGCCTTAATTTTGTGCATAACCATCAAATTCATAATTATCCGACCAGGCAGGCTGCACATTTGCATTTATCTTTGCATAGAGCGACTCGTTATCAGCATCACATCAGATATCATGGCGTTAAATCTTGGAATGATAATCTACATCTTGTGAATCCATCTATCACCTTATATACGTATACAAGTGGACTAAGTGAAGATTCTGCAGGAGTATTTACAGTGATTCTGTTGTATTCTGTTCTGTTTGCTTTGTTTGGGAGTGGATTCTCTATAAGCCTTTTTGGCTTCCATCACTCCCTTGCACATTACTTATATTGTATTTTTTTCTCTCTATCTCTTTTTTTGTTTTATGTATATACATTATTTTTGTATGAGTTTTTTATTTTGTGCAAAACAAACAAATCAAAATCAAAAATCAGATAGAATAACTGATAAGAGACTATGTTTCAATGGCGTAACTGACAGTCTGCGTCACAGAGGGACAGGAAATCCCTTTAATGTGTTACAGAGTTTCAGCAAAAAAAGTTTCTGATTCGCTGCTTCAGCACTCACAGGAAAAGAAATCATGACTTTGGACAAAACATAAAGTCATTATATATATTTAGATATTTTTAAAGAGTTTGACAGCCATGAAAACAAAGGTTCTGCCCTTTGACTCCTCCCTTTCACCCCTTGAAAGGAGTTAGGGTTAGGGTTGAAAGCGGTCAAAGGGCGGTGCCTCTGTAATCCAGACATGAGACACACTATTTCTTTGGACTTCATCACATGACTTGCAGACAAACAGGAAACTGGTTGCTTAAAGGAAATGAAGACCTGGATTTCAGTCAGCGTTTCAGGTCGTCCACAGCAACAGGAACTGATCCAGAATTTTAACTCATATAGGTCACATTCCCCTGGGAGCCCCACCCCCAAGGCTCAGCAGAGAGCAGATCATGATCTCCGACCCTGACCTCTCCGTTCTGAACTCCCAGGAACGCCATGAGATTCCCGACAGACTGTGTGAGTGTGACGCTGTAGGAATTTTAATGTGGGGTCCACAGATCAGCTAGATTGTCCCTCTGGTTTCACCTGATCCAGAGACCACATACTCCAAAATTTAATGACCAGGATCCACCAAAAGTGAGCCAGGCAGGAGAGAGAAAAGGGAACCTCATGCCCCTGAATACCTCTCGTCAGTCAGTGCTGCAGTTTCAAAATAGAACAGAAAATATAAGTAATTCAAATAAAGAAAAAATATTAGAACAGAAAATGTACTCATCACTCACTCATCTTCAACCAATTTTCCGGGTTCGGGTCATGGGGCAACAGCTCCAGCAGGGGACCCCAGACTTTGCTTTCCCAGGCCACATTGACCACCTCTGACTGGGGGATCCTGAGACATTCCCAGGCCAGTGTGGAGATATAATCTCTCCACCTAGTCCTGGGTTTTCCCCAGGGTCTCCTCCCAGATGGACGTGCCTGGAACACCTCCCTTGGGAGGCGCCCAGGAGGCATCCTTACCAGATGCCCGAACCACCTCAGCTGGCTCATTTCAACACGGAAGGAGCAGCAGCTCTACTTCAAGCTCCCCACAGATGACTGAGCTTCTCACCCTATCTTTAAGACATCAGCCACCCTCCTGAGGAAGCCCATTTCAGCCACTTGTACCCACGATTGAGTTCTTTCAGTCTAGTTCTAAGGGATACACCAATCACTCCACTGGTTTCCTGTCACATTCAGGATTGAGTATAAGGTTTCCCTCCTCACTTATCACTGCATCCATGGTAATGCTCCCCCTATCTCAAGGAGCTCCTTAACCCCCGAACTGCCACATGCAACCTCCGCTGTGCAACTGCTAACATCCTAAACCCCCCCCCCAGGACCAAGTTTCAGACCATAGGAGACCGGGCTTTCTGCTTGGCTGCTCCCAGGCTCTGGAATGCTCTCCCTGAGCATCTGAGAATGCCACAGTCTGAACATTTAAATGAACTGCATTTATATAGAACTTTTCCATCTGCATCAGACACTCAAAGCGCTTTATAAATAATGCCCTCACATTCACCCCAATGTGAAGTGCTGCCATATAAGGTGCTCACTACACACCTGGGAGCAATAGGGGATTAAAGACCTTAGTGATTTTCCAGGTCAGTCTGGACCGAGGATCTTCTGGTCTCAAGCCCAACACTTTAACCACGAGACCATCACCTCCATTTCCTTTAACAGGGCTGAAAACCCATTTATTTATTAGAGCCTTCTATTAGACCTTTTATAATTGATCCTATCATTACCTGAATAATTGCTTTATTTTTACCTCAACGTTTTTGCCATGTTTTGTGTGGTTGTTATTTTATGGTTTTATGTTTTTAATTCTAGCATTTAATGTTTTAATGTTTTTAACATGTAGCACTTTGAGATGATCGAATGTAAAGTGCAATATAAATACAAGTATTATTATATTACCCTCCTGAGGAAGCCCATTTCGGCCGCTTGTACCGCAATCTAGTTCTTTCGGTCATGACCCAACCCTCATGACCATAGATGAGAGTAGGAATGAAGATTGACCAGTAGATCGAGATCTTTGCCTTTTGGCCCAGCTCCCTTTTCGTTACAACAGTACGGTACACCGAATGGCAACATCGCCCCTGCTGCGCCGATTCTCTGGCCAATCTCACTCTCCGTTGTCCCCTCATTCATGAACAAGGCCCAGAGGTACTTGAACTCCTTCACTTGGGACAAGACCTCATTCCCTACCTGTAGTAGGCAACCCATCAGTTTCCTGCTGAGAACCATGGCCTCAAATTTAGAGGTGCTAATCCTCATCCCAGCAGCTTCAGACTCAGCTGTGAACCGATCCAGTGAGTGTTGGAGGTCACAGGCCGATGAAGCCACAAGGACCACATCAAATGCAAAAAGCAGTGATGAGACCCTGAGCCCGCCAAACTGGAAACCCTCCTCCCCCCGACTATGCCACGATATCCTGTTCATGAACATCGCAAACAGGATTGGTGACAAGGTGTAGCCCTGGTGGAGGCCAACCCCCACCAAACGAGTCCGACTTACTGGTGAGCACCTGAACACAGCTCTCACTTTGTGAGTACAGAGATTGGATGGCCCTGAGAAGGGACCTCCTCACTCCATCCTCCCGCAGCACCTCCCACAGTACCCGATCATACGCCTTCTCCAAGTCCATAAAACACATGTAGTCTTTTAGTGAAGCTTAGGGCTAGTGGCCACCGATCACCTTAGTATTTCTTCTGTTTTTCTTGTTGTTTAATGCTGACAAATTATACTGTATTTGTTGTCTTTCTGATGCTTGATTTGCTTTTTTTCTTTTCTCTCTGTTTGAGGTGCAGCTCCATCCAGAGATGGGTGTGGTATCTATTCCAGAAACCATCCTGTGCACCAGCAACATTTCCTGTATATTCATTTTGTGAATTGTTTTGTAATTTATGTCTGTATCATGGCCCAAGCAGAGGGTCACCCCTTTTGAGTCTGCTGTGCTTGAGGTTTCTTCCTTAGATGGAGTTTTTCCTTCCTGCTGTTGCTCTGGGGGTTAGTAAGGTTAGACCTTACTTGTGTGAAGGACCCTGAGGCAACTCTGTTGTGATTTGGCACTATGTAAATGAAAATAAATTGAAAATTGAATCAAAATTGACTGGGTGGGCATACTCCCAGGCACCCTCCATGATGCTTGTGAGAGTGAAGAGCTGGTCAGTTGTTCCACGACCAGGATGGAACCCGCATTGTTCCTCTTCAGTCAGAGGTTCGACTATCAGCAGAACCCTCCTTTCCAGCACCCTGGAGTAGACTTTACCAGGTAGGCTGAGTAGTGTGATGTCCCTGTAATTGGCACACACTCTCTGGTCCCCCTTTTTTAAATTCAGATTTTTGGGTCGTCCTGTTTCTGGCTCTTTTGCAGGTTCCTATTAGTAGGTTTTCTCGGGTGGTTCTGTAGGTGGATTTTTGGGTCGTCTTGTTTCTGGCTGTTTTGCAGGTTCCTATTAGCGTGTTTTCTCGGGCGGTTTCGTCGGTGGCTTTTTGGGTTGTGGTGTTATTGGCTGTTTTGTAGGTTCCTATTAGCGGGTTTTCTTGGTGCGGTTCCGTCGGAATTTGGGGTCGCCATGTTTTTGCCTGTTTTGCAGGTTCCTATTAGTAGGTTTTCTCGGGCGGTTCTTTAGATGGATTTTTGAGTCGTCTTGTTTTTGGCTGTTTTGCAGGTTCCTATTAGTGGGTAGATCAGATTACTGGAACGCTTTCATCAGCGTTGTCTCCGAAACATCTTCGGGATCAAGTGGCAGGACTACGTCTCAAATGAGGACATCCTTACCAAATCAAATCAAAATCAAATCAATTTTATTTATATAGCGCCAAATCACAACAATCAGTTGCCCCAAGGTGCTTTATATTGTAAGGCAAAGCCATACAATAATTACGGAAAAACCCCAACGGTCAAAACGACCCCCTGTGAGCAAGCACTTGGCGACAGTGGGAAGGAAAGTACTCTAGCTGCAGCATTTTGAATTAACTGATGGCTTTTCAGGGAACTTTTAGGACAACCTGATAATAATGAATTACAATAGTCCAGCCTAGAGGAAATAAATGCATGAATTAGTTTTTCAGCATCACTCTGAGACAAGACCTTTCTAATTTTAGAGATATTGCGCAAATGTAGGTTTAAGGATATGATTCCTTCTTTATGTTCTCTAATGTCATATACCAACACAGAGCAGAGTAGCTACCTAAACTCTGTAAGGGAGTTAGAGTATCTCGTCAATGGTTTTACATCCTCATTGAAGACAACTTTGGATGCTGTAGCTCCTCTGAAAAAGAGAGCTTTAAATCAGAAGTGTCTGACTCCGTGGTATAACTCACAAACTCGTAGCTTAAAGCAGATAACCCGTAAGTTGGAGAGGAAATGGCGTCTCACTAATTTAGAAGATCTTCACTTAGCCTGGAAAAAGAGTTTGTTGCTCTATAAAAAAGCCCTCCGTAAAGCTAGGACATCTTTCTACTCATCACTAATTGAAGAAAATAAGAACAACCCCAGGTTTCTTTTCAGCACTGTAGCCAGGCTGACAAAGAGTCAGAGCTCTATTGAGCTGAGTATTCCATTAACTTTAACTAGTAATGACTTCATGACTTTCTTTGCTAACAAAATTTTGACTATTAGAGAAAAAATTACTCATAATCATCCCAAAGATGTATCGTTATCTTTGGCTGCTTTCAGTGATGCCGGTATTTGGTTAGACTCTTTCTCTCCGATTGTTCTGTCTGAGTTATTTTCATTAGTTACTTCATCCAAACCATCAACATGTTTATTAGACCCCATTCCTGCCAGGCTGCTCAAGGAAGTCCTACCATTATTTAATGCTTCAATCTTAAATATGATCAACTTATCTTTGTTAGTTGGCTATGTACCACAGGCTTTTAAGGTGGCAGTAATTAAACCATTACTTAAAAAGCCATCACTTGACCCAGCTATCTTAGCTAATTATAGGCCAATCTCCAACCTTCCTTTTCTCTCAAAGATTCTTGAGAGGGTAGTTGTAAAACAGCTAACTGATCACCTGCAGAGGAATGGTCTATTTGAAGAGTTTCAGTCAGGTTTTAGAATTCATCATAGTACAGAAACAGCATTAGTGAAGGTTACAAATGATCTTCTTATGGCTTCGGACAGTGGACTTATCTCTGTGCTTGTTCTGTTGGACCTCAGTGCTGCTTTTGATACTGTTGACCATAAAATTTTATTACAGAGATTAGAGCATGTCATAGGTATTAAGGGCACTGCGCTGCGGTGGTTTGAATCATATTTGTCTAATAGATTACAGTTTGTTCATGTAAATGGGGAATCTTCTTCACAGACTAAAGTTAATTATGGAGTTCCACAAGGTTCTGTGCTAGGACCAATTTTATTCACTTTATACATGCTTCCCTTAGGCAGTATTATTAGACGGTATTGCTTAAATTTTCATTGTTACGCAGATGATACCCAGCTTTATCTATCCATGAAACCAGAGGACACACACCAATTAGCTAAACTGCAGGATTGTCTTACAGACATAAAGACATGGATGACCTCTAATTTCCTGCTTTTAAACTCAGATAAAACTGAAGTTATTGTACTTGGCCCCACAAATCTTAGAAACATGGTGTCTAACCAGATCCTTACTCTGGATGGCATTACCCTGACCCTCTAGTAATACTGTGAGAAATCTTGGAGTCATTTTTGATCAGGATATGTCATTCAAAGCGCATATTAAACAAATATGTAGGACTGCCTTTTTGCATTTACGACAATATCTCTAATATCAGAAAGGTCTTGTCTCAGAGTGATGCTGAAAAACTAATTCATGCATTTATTTCCTCTAGGCTGGACTATTGTAATTCATTATTATCAGGTTGTCCTAAAAGTTCCCTAAAAGCCTTCAGTTAATTCAAAATGCTGCAGCTAGAGTACTGACGGGGACTAGCAGGAGAGAGCATATCTCACCCATATTGGTCCTCTCTTCATTGGCTTCCTGTTAATTCTAGAATAGAATTTAAAATTCTTCTTCTTACTTATAAGGTTTTGAATAATCAGGTCCCATCTTATCTTAGGGACCTCGTAGTACCATATTACCCCATTAGAGCGCTTCGCTCTCAGACTGCAGGCTTACTTGTAGTTCCTAGGGTTTGTAAGAGTAGAATGGGAGGCAGAGCCTTCAGCTTTCAGGCTCCTCTCCTGTGGAACCAGCTCCCAATTCAGATCAGGGAGACAGATACCCTCTCTACTTTTAAGATTAGGCTTAAAACTTTCCTTTTCGCTAAGGCTTATAGTTAGGGCTGGATCAGGTGACCCTGGACTATCCCTTGGTTATGCTGCTTTAGACGTAGACTGTGGGGGGGTTCCCATGATGCACTGTTTCTTTCTCTTTTTGCTCTGTATGCATCACTCCGCATTTAATCATTAGTGATCGATCTCTGCCCCCTTCCACAGCATGTCTTTTTCCTGGTTCTTTCCCTCAGCCCCAACCAGTCTCAGCAGAAGACTGCCCCTCCCTGAGCTTGGTTCTGCTGGAGGTTTCTTCCTGTTAAAAGGGAGTGCTTGCTCACAGGGGGTCGTTTTGACCGTTGGGGTTTTTCATAATTATTGTATGGCCTTGCCTTACAATATAAAGCGCCTTGGGGCAACTGTTTGTTGTGATTTGGCGCTATATAAAAAAAAAGTTGAAGTTGAAGTTGAAATGTAAAAAGCAGTCCTACATATTTGTTTAATATGTGCATTGAATGACATATCCTGATCAAAAATGACTCCAAGATTTCTCACAGTATTACTAGAGGTCAGGTAATGCCATCCAGAGTAAGGATCTGGTTAGACACCATATTTCTAAGATTTGTGGGGCCAAGTACAATAACTTCAGTTTATCTGAGTTTAAAAGCAGGAAATGAGAGGTCATCCATGTCTTTATGTCTGTAAGACAATCCTGCAGTTTAGCTAATTGGTGTGGTGTCCTCTGGCTCATGGATAGATAAAGCTGGGTATCATCTGCGTACAATGAAAATTTAAGCAATGCTTTCTAATAATACTCCCTAAGTGAATAAAATTGGTCCTAGCACAGAACCTTGTGGAACTCCATAATAACCTTAGTCTGTGAAGAAGATTCCCCATTCTACATGAACAAATTGTAATCTATTACAATTCTATCTATTACCAGAGCCAAATTGCCCAGCATGGAGTCTATTATACTCAAACAACAGCTTCGTTGGAAAGGTCACGTAGCCAGGATGGATGATACACGCATGCCGAAATTAATTCTCTTTGGCGAGCTCAAGGAAGGGAGACGAAACCAAGGGGCCCCCAAAAAGCGCTATAAGGACCAGCTGAAGAAACAGCTCTCCCTTGCAGGCATGCAGCATCAGTCATGGAAGCATCTAGCTACAGATAGACTCACCTGGTGTTCCAGCATCAAATCCGCCAGCCTGAAGTTTGAGGCAGAAAGAAGTGAGGCCTCACGCCAGAAGGGTCAAAGACAGAAAGAGCGGGCAGCAGCACAAGCCCAGCCTACTCAAGTGTTCATTTGCCCCAAGTGTAACAGGTCTTGTGCATCCTGCATCGGACTTTTCAGCCACCAGAGGGCTTGTAGAAAATAAACTAAAAAAAAAAAAAAAGGCCTTCCCACTATCCTCGCAAGCGAGGAAACTGCCAACAACAATTAGTGGGTTTTCTCAGGCGGTTCTGTTGGTGGATTTTTGGGTCATCATGTTTTTGGCTGTTTTGCAGGTTCCTACTAGCGGGTTTTCTCAGGTGGTTCCGTTGGTTGGTTTTTGGGTCATCATGTTTTTGGCTGTTTTGCAGGTTCCTACTAGCGGGTTTTCTCAGGCGGTTCCATCTGTAAACCCCCTGTGAGCAAGCCAAGTGCTTGCTCACAGGGGGTCGTTTTGACCGTTGGGGTTTTACATCATTATTGTATGGCCTTGCCTTACAATATAAAGCGCCTTGGGGCAACTGTTTGTTGTGATTTGGCGCTATATAAAAAAAAAATTGATTGATTGATTGATCTGTAGAATTTGGGGTTGCTGTGTTTTTGCCTGTTTTGCAGGTTCCTATTAGTAGGTTTTCTCGGGCGGTTCTTTAGGTGGATTTTTGAGTTGTCTTGTTTTTGGCTGTTTTGCAGGTTCCTATTAGCGGGTTTTCTCGGGTGGTTGCATCGGTGGATTTTTGGGTCATCGTGTGTTTGGCTGTTTTGCAGGTTTCTATTTGCGGGTTTTCTCGGGTGGTTCTGTCGGTGGATTTTTGGGTCGTCTTGTTTTTGGCTGTTTTGCAGGTTCATATTAGCGGGTTTTCTCGGGTGGTTCCATCGGTGGATTTTTGGGTCATCATGTGTTTGGCTGTTCTGTAGGTTCATATTAGCGGGTTTTCTCGGGTGGTTCTGTTGGTGGATTTTTGGGTCATCGTGTGTTTGGCTGTTCTGTAGGTTCATATTAGTGGGTTTTCTCGGGTGGTTCTGTTGGTGGAGCAGACTCGGCCTGTGTCAGTTTGTCCCGGCACTGTCGGTCTTGGTTTGGTTTGGGACTGATCAGTGCATTATCCTGCGGCGCTGCTGGACTTTGTGGAAAGCCCGTTTGGGTATCTTTCATGTTGAAGATGTTGGACTTCTTCAGACATCTTTGATTATTTATTTATTCCACGTCTGTAATATTTTACATGAAAGTCTTCAACGTGCTCAGAATTCATCTTGCTTTTTTGTTACCCGTTTGCCTTTGAAATGGTCTGAAAGGTGATCTACTTCTTCAAGTCAGCCCTCTGTGTCTTGTGTCCTTTTTAGCCCCTCACCACTTCTTCCCAGCGCACATTCCCATCGACATGCGGCATCACGATGGACGATGCCTCTATGACACAACATGCTGCACGCCGTGCAGGGTAAGTGGACGTTACGAACATCTACATCACAACACTTTAAGCAACCAACCAACTTTATTTATTCAGCACTTTAAAACAACCAAAATGGACCAAAGTGCTGCACTGAAATAAACATCATCATAAAAGACAATTCACATAAAATGAACAAAATACAACTAAAATAGTTAAAAGTCATAAAACATCAATAAAAATAACAACCAATGATTAAAAACAATAAATCAAATAAAGAATGAAGTCAATGTCTCTCTAGGTGTCAAAGGTCAAGGAGAAGAGCAGACAGAGGTGAGATCTGTCTGATCTGCTCAGGCGGGTCACTCATTATCTTGGAGCTGCAGCAGCAAATGTTTTGATCCTCTCTGAGGTTGCACTTGGTTTTCGGCACACTGAGTAGCAGCTGATCAGCTGAGCTGAGAGAGCGGGCTGGGTTTATAAGGGCGTAGGAGCCAG
This sequence comes from Thalassophryne amazonica, assembly GCF_902500255.1. Taxonomy (NCBI): domain Eukaryota; kingdom Metazoa; phylum Chordata; class Actinopteri; order Batrachoidiformes; family Batrachoididae; genus Thalassophryne; species Thalassophryne amazonica. The sequence goes on along the minus strand of NW_022986307.1, from coordinate 36,032 downwards.
AGAGTGAGGGTGGGGGCAAGAGCATTCAGGGATTTAAAAACAGTAAAAGAATTTTAAAATGAATCCTAGACTGTTTGAGCAGCCAGTGGAGTGAGGCTGAAACGGGGGAGATGTGCTCGTACAGTAGTGTTCAGAATAATAGTAGTGCTATGTGACTAAAAGATTAATCCAGGTTTTGAGTATATTTCTTATTGTTACATGGAAACAAGGTACCAGTCGATTCAGTAGATTCTCACAAATCAACAGGACCAAGCATTCATGATATGCACACTTCTTAAGACTATGAAATTGGGCTATTAGTAAAAAAAAAGTAGAAAAGGGGTGTTCACAATAATAGTAGTGTGACATTCAGTCAGTGAGTTTGTCAATTTTGTGTAACAAACAGGTGTGAATCAGGTGTTCCCTATTTAAGGATGAAGCCAGCACCTGTTGAACATGCTTTTCTCTTTGAAAGCCTGAGGAAATGGGACGTTCAAGACAATTGTTCAGAAGAACAGAGTAGTTTGATTAAAAAGTTGATTGGAGAGGGGAAAACTTATACGCAGGTGCCAAAAATTATAGGCTGTTCATCTACAATGATCTCCAATGCTTAAAATGGACAAAACATCCAGAGATGCGTGGAAGAGAGAAAACAGAAACAACCATCAAATGGATAGAAAGAATAACCAGAATGGCAAAGGCTCACCCATTGATCAGCTCCAGGATGATCAAAGACAGTCTGGAGTTACCTGTAAGTGCTGTGACAGTTAGAAGACGCCTGTGTGAAGCTAATTATTTGCAAGAATCCCGCCAAGTCCCTCTGTTAAATAAAAGACATGTACAGAAGAGGTTTACAATTTGCCAAAGAACACATCAAACTGGCTAAAGGGAATGGAGGAATTTTGTGGACTGATGAGAGTAAAATTGTTCTTTTTGGGTCCAAGGGCCGCAGACAGTTTGTGAGACGACCCCCAAACTCTGAATTCAAGCCACAGTTCACAGTGAAGACAATGAAGCATGGTGGTGCAAGCATAATGATATGAGCATGTTTCTCCTACTATGGTGATGGGCCTATATATCGCATACCAGGTATCATGGATCAGTTTGGATATGTCAGAATACTTGAAGAGGTCATGTTGCCTTATGCTGAAGAGGACATGCCCTTGAAATGGGTGTTTCAACAAGACAATGACCCCAAGCACACTAGTAAACCAGCAAAATCTTGGTTCCAAACCAACAAAATTAATGCCTCGCAGATGTGAAGAAATCATGAAAAACTGTGGTTATACAACTAAATACTAGTTTAGTGATTCACAGGATTGATAAAAAAGCAGTTTGAACATAATAGTTTTGAGTTTGTAGCGTCAACAGCAGATGCTACTATTATTGTGAACACCCCCTTTTCTACTTTTTTTTTACTAATAGCCCAGTTTCATAGCCTTAAGAGTGTGCATATCATGAATGCTTGGTCTTGTTGGATTTGTGAGAATCTACTGAATCTACTGGTACCTTGTTTCTCAGGTAACAATAAGAAATATACTCAAAACCTGGATTAATCTTTTTAGTCACATAGCACTACTATTATTCTGAACACTACTGTATATGCTTACAGAACCGAGCAGGAGAATATAAAGAGTAAAAAGGAGAGGGCCTATAACAGAGCCTTGTGGGACCCCACGAGAGAGAGGAGGACACAGAGTCACCAAGGCTGACGCAGAAAGTTCGTTCTGCGAAGTACGACCTGAACCACTCCAGTGCTGTGTGCCTGATGTCGACCCACTGCTCAAAGCCAGAGATCAGGACTTCACGGCCCACTGTGTGAAATGCAGCCGTTAAATCTAAAAGCACCAGAATAACACAGTCACCAGAGTCAATAGCTATAAAAATAGCTTGATAAGGATTTCTCCTCAGTGAAGCCCACCACATGTGATTTAGATCCGATCCCGACAAAGTTTTTAAAATTATTTTATGGACCTTTTAGAGATGAGCTTTTAAGCATCATGAATTGCTCTCTTCAAACGGGGGTCTTTCCTGCTGCATTTAAAGGGGCGGTGGTGAGGCCCCTGCTGAAGAAGAGCAGTTTAGACTCCAGTGATTTTAGCAATTTTAGACTGCTGTCCAATTTACCATTTTTAAGTAAAATTTTAGAAAAACTAGTCTTTATTCAGCTTAGTGATTTTATTAATTCCCACAATGTCCTAGAGCAATTTCAGTCAGGATTTAGGGTGAACCACAGCACTGAGACAGCCCCTTTAAAGGTATTAAATAATTTTAGATTAAATTTTGATTCTAAGAAGTTGACAGTGTTGGTTCTACTGGATCTGAGCGCAGCTTTTGATACAGTGGACCACACTGTCCTTTTAGCTCGTTTGAAGAACATTGGCCTCTCTGGTACTGTGCACAAATGGTTTACTTCATATCTTACAGACAGGACTTTTATGGTAAGTCTCGATACCTGCTCTTCTCATGTTCATGAAGTCATGTGGTGTGCCCCAGGGTTTCGCTTTTGGGACCAGTCCTTTTTAACCTGTATATGCTCCCGCTTGGTGGTGTCATCAGGAGACATGGAGTTAGCTTTCACAGCTACACAGATGATACACAGCTGTATGTCTCTGTGTCTCCTGATGACAGAAGACCAGTGGACACACTTTTTAACTGTATCTTAGATATCGAATCCTGGATGGCAGAAAACTTTCTCCATCTCAACCAGGACAAAACCGAAGTTTAGTTATTGGTCCTGAGGCCCTGAGAATGAAACTTTTACCAAAACTTCAGTCAGTTTCTTTTAATTCATCTCCAGAAGTGAGAAACTTGGGTGTAATTTTAGACTCTGAGCTGACTTTTATTCCACACATTAAACATATTACTAAAATAGGTTTTTACCATCTTAAGAACATTGCCAGAGTCCACCCCATTCTCTCTCGAGCCAACACGGAGACGCTGATGCATGCTTTTGTCACTAGTCGTATTGACTATTGTAATGCCCTGCTTTCTGGTCTTCCTAAGAAGAATATATCCGGCCTCCAACTCTTGCAAAATTCTGCAGCTCGTGTTCTGACAAGGACTACAAGGCGGGAGCATATTACACCGGTTTTTAAAATCGCTGCATTGGCTCCCCGTGTCTTTTAGGATTGATTTTAGGTTCTTTTAATGGTTTTTAAATGTCTTAATGGTCTTGGCCCTTCTTATCTTTCAGAATGCTTTTACCATATGAACCCTCACGCTCTCTGCGCTCCTCTGGCAGCAGACTGTTAGTCATTCCCAAAGTCAGAACACCACACTCATGGCGAGGCGTCTTTTCAGTTTTACGGTCCTCGTCTTTGGAATAGTCCTGCCGGAGGGGCTCAGGCTGCAGAGAATGTTCAGGTTTTTAAAAATAGGCTCAAGACTCATCTTTGTAGTTTAGCTTTAATTAATGTTTATTTTTGTTATCTTGTTTAAATTGTTATTGCCTTTATTCTCTTATTCTTTTAATGTGCGTGTGTGTGTGGTGAGCGGTGGTGTGTACGACGTGGATTTTTGTGGGTTGATGTTTTTACGTGGGTCGATAGTTCAACGGTACTGTTTTTACTTTATGAAGCACTCTGTGTTGCATTTAATTGTATGAAAAGTGCTCTGTAAATAAAGTTTGATTGATTGATTGATTGATTGAAAAATATCATTAAAAGTCTTAAATGAGCTAACTCTGTACTGTGGAGGACCTTTGTGTCCAATGAACAAGTGTCTCAGTGTCGACAGTTTAATATTTTCCAGACAAAAAACAATTTGTACACAAAATGACTTCTATTTTCCAGAAAACTTGAAATCTGGGAATAGCTGGAAAACTGTTGTCACTGTCAGGTGAAAAATTTCCACCATGTTTGTTTGTAACCCTACAAACAGATGAAAGGTGAAAGCAGAACCTGTGGGCTGAGACAATTACACACATGAAGGAATCATTTAAGGTTTCACTGTCACTATATTGTTCTGGCTTTCAGAAGCAGAACTTGGACATTCCACTGACATTGATGCGATTTGGTTTGAATTCCGGTTTGGGTTCCTGCTCCCTGTTTTAGGGACCAGCCAACTGCACTGCTCACCTCGTTATGACAGGCTATAGGGGGCGTCACAGAGGCTTGTGCTGAACTGTTCCTGCTCCATGAACAGAAAACCATTAAAGTCACATGTTGCTCAAAGAATGGAAATAACAAACTAACTAACTAACCAACTAGGAGTTGCTGAGGTCTGAGGAGGTCTGAGGAGGCAGAGCTCCTGACACACAGAGCTAAAACTGAATCAGATCCTGTCCTGTCACAGTTGTTGGTTCTAGTTTTTAGGCCAAATATAGAAATTTATGCGTAAATAGCAGTTTTCACAAACAGCAATGCAAACAATTTCAAACTTCCTTCATCAGTAAAGAAAAACGGCACCAAGACAAAAAAAGAAGTGCGACTCCATTTAAATTCACACCTTTGATGGTGATGCATACTTTTACGCCCGGCACAAGCAGGGCTATTCATCATGGCAGCGGGCTGGTGGGGGAGGGGTGCGCCTGTCCGCGGACTCGGCCACCTGATTAATGTGATTTGATCTTGACAGTGGACCCGTAATTCATCAAGACCTTGATCTGCCTGTCGCTGCTCCTGCATGTGCCAAATTCACCTAATTACAGCAACATGCACAGCAAATTAAGTGCAGCGTCATTTGTCGCCCAGCGCCGTACTTTATTACGGCTGCGTGGCAGCGTGTCAGAGGTGACCTCTGTGATTGTCTAACATGACACGTGGGCGCTGGCCTCTTCATCACTATTTGCATACGGCGTAATGAGAGGCGTGCTTCTTTTGTCAGCGCTTGTAAACGCCATGCTGGAGGAGATGGCTTTGTTTCCTCCAACTCAGATACTGCCGACATGTACAGCGCCGCCCCTTTAGGCCAACATCAACCAACCAACACCAGCCAATCAGAGCAGCAGTGCTCACTGTTCTGTGTCCTTTAAACTCAGCAAGACCTCAGTGTCATTAAATGACCATTAGTGGATAAATTTTGCTTGTTTGGCTACGTTGACCTAAAGCTTCGATGACTTCCTAGATGGTTTGACATATAGGATCATTTGATGTGCAAGCGAAACACACAAGATCAAGAAGACTCCCAGGACCTGATGGTGTCTCTCCCTCATGTCTGAGAGACTGTGCTTGTCAGCAGGTGCCCATCTTCACCCGGATTTTCAACAGATCTGTGGAGCTGTGTGATGTCCCCTCCTGCTTCAAACACTCCATTATTATCCCAATGCCAAAGAAACTCTCCATAACAGGACTAAATGGCTATAGGCCCATCGCCCCTGACATCTGTAGTCATGAAGTCTTTGAACGGCTGGTGTTGAGCCACCTTAAGGACATCACAGGACCCCTGCTGGGCCCCCTGCAATTTGTCTACCGGGCAACAGGTCAGTTGAGGATGCAGTCAATGTGGGTCTGCATTACATCCTGCCACACCTGGAATCTGCAGGGATGTACATGAGGATCCTGTTCGTGGGCTTCAGCTTGCCATTCAACACCATCATCCCGACATTCTCCACCTAAAATTCTCCAACCTCTCTGTGCCAGCTCCCACCTGTCAGTGGATCTCCAACTTCCTGACGGACAAGACACAGCAGATGAGGCTGGGGAGCATCACATCCAGCACATGGACAGTCAGCACTGGTGCACCTCAGGGGCGTATGCCTCCCCACTGCTCTTCTCCCTCTACACAAATGACTGCACCTCAGGGAAGCCCTCTGTTCAACTCCTTAAGTTTGCAGACAACACCACCATCATTGGACTCGTCCATGGAACAGTTGGTCTTCTGGTGTAGTCAGAACAACCTGGAGCTGAACCCACTCAAGACTGTGGAGATGATAGTAGACTTCAGTAGAAACCCACCATCACCCCCCCCCAAAGTCCACAACAACACTGTGTCTACTGTGGACACTTTCCGGTTCCTGGGATCCACCACCTCCCGGGATCTGAAGTTTACCTCCCACATAGACTCCATCAGGAAAAAGGCACAGCAGAGGATGTACTTCCTCAGAAAGCTCAGGAAGTTGAACCTGCCCCAGGAACTGCTCACCATCTTCTACACATCCATCTCCAGTCGTCCTGTGCATCTCCATCTCTGTTTGGTTTCCCTCTGCTCCAAACATGACAGGCACAGGCTTCACCAACTGTCAGGTCTGCAGAAAAAATCACGGAGCCCGCCTGCCCCATCCAGGACTTATACGGTCCAGGATCAGGAAGCCAGCTGGTAACATCTCTGCAGACCACTCCCACCCTGGACACATCCTGTTTAAACTCCTCCCGTCTGGTCGACATCACAGAGCTCTGTAAGTCAGAACAACTAGACACAGGAACAGTTTCTGCCACAGGCCATCACACTGATGAATAACTTAACTGACCTTTTTTTACTGTCTTTGTTCTTGGATTTTAATTGCCTTCTTTGTTTTATGTAATGTTGTTTGTAATGTTTTTGATATCATTTTAACTGTGAAGCACTTTGGGCAGCTGGTGTTGCTGAACATGTTGCTATACAAATAAAATTGACATTGACAAAAAAAAAAAAATCACTCATTCATATACCTCCTGTACAACTTCAGTCTGTTTCACACATTTTTTTTCTATTGCACATTTAATTTGCACATTTATTCCTGTGAATCGTTCAGTGTTTAGTGTATATTTCTAGATGCCGTACAAAGAGAGTGCAGCTCAAACTGAAGTCAGATTCCTTGTATTCTTTGAAGATACTTGGTAAATAAAAGCTATTCTGATTCAAACAAATGAATCAGATTTCAAAGTTCTTGTTAAAGTCTTTGGACATTAAAGCATTTGTAACAGAGTATATGGTTTCAGACTGTCATTAAAAATCTTTTGTCAAATCACGTTTGTTTAATGGATTAAACAAATATTTTAGTGTTTTGATGTGAATTTCTTTAATTGTTTTTGATGGACAGCTCTTTGTTTTCAATAAATTCAAATGTGAGTGGATGAGGAAAAACAGAGCCATTGTTTTCCACCACGGTCCAGGTTTTTGGCAGGATGACCGACACCACATTACTGACAGGATGCTTCAATTTAACCAGTACTGCTAATTCTGTTTGTGCAGAAGCGTCTGATGTGGTTCGCAGCAGCACCGGTGTGTGTTTGAAGTCGTACTCCGGTGTTTGTGATGGTTCATTATGAATCATCATGAAATGGCCCAAAGGTCAGAGTCTGGTCTGGTCGGGATAGTGTGTGTGTGTGTGGGGGGGGAACCAACACAGGAATGAACACAAATAAAGGATAAACTCTGAACTGTATCCACGTGACTTTGAGGTGAATTAATTTCAGACGTCTATATTTTTATTGGTGGCTCTAATCTGGGTTCATTTGGTTTCCTGGTCCAGTCCCACAGGTTTGTCTGCCGCCCCCATCATCTCTGACATCTCCCTGCTCCGCCTCTCACCGGCTGCCATGGCGACTGGCGAGTCCCCCTTTGGCCTGCCGCCACCCTATGTCAGCTCTCACATGGAGCAGTACCTGCACACGGTGCACGCCGGCCCCGCCCTCTCCGTCATCTCAGCGACAGAACGTACGTATGATTCACTGAATGCAAAAAGTTCAGGAACCAGAGTTCTGGTGCGGCTGAGGAGACTGCGTTGAGGACCCGGAGGTGATGAATCCTTGTATTTGCCATTAGTGAGAGTCTGCACAGAGACGCTCTCAGACACATACAGACGTGTCTTGATTTGCTGGGTTTGGAGTTTAGGGTTTATCTGCATGCAGAGCCACATGTGCTTCACAACACGTTACACGCGTGACAGAGATAATGATGCACCTTTTTTTTACACAGGTGCTTGTGTTGACACAGGAATCATATACTCTGAGGTCACTTCTCAGGATTGTCTTACAGAAGGTAAACAGCACCGGATGAACACAGTCCCTGTGGTGCTTTTGGATGCGGCAACATCCTGAGTATTTCTGTTAATGACCTAACCCCACTTCCCCATAGAAAGCCATATTAAACCTGCCCCATCCCATTAATTGAGGCAATCATTGATTTATCAACCAATCAAACTGCGCGCATGACAAGATTTTCATAGAGGCAACAGGGGAAGAGGAAATACTCATTTTCCACAATTCAGGTTCATCCATTAGGTGACAAATCAAACCAGTTTTTAACCCAAATGTTGTTAAATGAGTTGAAGACTGTATTGTTCATGTAGTAGTAATAATATTAGAAGTGACATGAAAGAAGTAGTATTAGCAGTAACTGTTAAATTGAACAGTCCTGTCAGTGACGTGGCATCTGTAGTCACACCATGTCTGTGATCAAACAACACACAGTTGCGGGTGAGTCCAGTTGGACCGAGTCCTAGAACAGTCGCACTAGTCGAACAGAATAGACGCATTCTGTCACAGCCCGGAGTGGATGGTGCGAGTACACCTTAAAAACAGGAAGAAAATATTTTCCTGTGGGAGAAATTAATCTTATTTTTATTTGTCAGAGCTCACATGACACTGCTTTTAAAGTTCAAAACCCACAGCGACGCCCTAGTGACCTTTGACCCTCACACTGTCATTACCTGCAGTTTGTTTTTATTTAGTAGCGTTATCAATGTGATTAGTTTATGCAAGAATGTGACTGACCTCTGTTATTGAAATGACCTTTTGACCTCTGCTTACACAATTCCCAGAAACTGGCAACTTCATTGCTGTGATCGGCGTGAGGCGTAACGCCGCTGGAGCCCGTTTTTGCCGTTTTAACCTTCAAACAGGTTTCACAGGAAGCTGACAGACTGAAGGAGGAAACAGCAGCTTTAGAATCTTTTTCGTTGTCCCCCTGCAGTGGCCCATGAGCATTTGAAAGACAGCGGGCTGTTCACGCTCCCGCCTCCACCTCCTCTGGGGGCAGGGCCAGCTGAGTTTTACCACCTGATGACGAGCCACCAGAACGCCTACGGCGAGCTACTGATGCAGGGGAGTGGTGCCAGCTCAGCGGGCCCCCTGTCCGACTACATCACCCCCATCGACAGTGAGTATCGCTCATGCTCGTCACATCCTCCTGAGCCAGCAGGTGGCAGCAGACAGACAATAAGCAGCAAGACACTTAAAGTGCACAAACGCTACCAAATCACTTCTGCACTGACAGACGTTTTAAAAAGGTTCAACACGCACACGATCAGGATAACCGCTTTGTCCTCACACTGAACACAAGGAGCAACTTGGGGATTCAGGACCTCGCCAAGGGGACCTCAGTGATTTTCCTGTCTGACGGAATCGAACAGAGGATCCTCTGGTCTCGAGCCCACCATTTTGGTCTCTAGGCTGTCACAGACAGATGATGGTTGGTGTGGTGGAGTCCCAGGGCCACTGAGGTTCCTGCTCAGAGGGACATGTGGGGTGTCGGTGCACTCGGGGAGTCAAACCTGCTGAAGAACTGCTTCTGCCTTACGCCCACTGCTCCACAGCGTCCATGTCCAAACCTGAGGTGACTTGTGCAGGTGGACACTTGCAACACCTTTTCCTTGAGACAAGATGACCGTGGTCTAGTGCTGTCCTACAAATATTTACTGGCTGTTCTGTCTGTGTGCATCCTTCCAGGGTCGTGTTCTACAAAGATCTGACCTTCCAAGACCACAGACGCCAAATCAGGCGCTTTGAAATGAGACTTTGTAGCCCACAGAGCACTTTGTGATTGTTTTATCAGCCCTAAAAACTCTTTCTCTGGACTTGCTTATTCCAAATAATGGGTGTGTCACAATGGATGGAGCCTAAGACAAACACATTCACACCTACAGACAGTTTAAAGTTTCCAGTTTATCTGACCTGCATGTCTGTGGATGTGGGAGGAAGCCATGCAAACATGGGGAGAACATGCAAACTCCACAAAGAAAGGCCACAGGTGGGAATCGAACCCATAATCTTCTTACTTTCATCAACATCAACGCATGTCACCGGCAGGACAGTGGCTTCTTAGTCGCCAGACTGAGCGTTTGAAGATGTGAGACAGATACAGTAAAAACCAAAAGGACACTGTACGACATCAGGGGCTACAATGCCAGCGTTTACACGAGGTCGACCATAGCAGATAAAACTTCTATTCAAATTTACCTGAACAGAAGACATCAAACCATCAGCTCTCACCAGTCTGCTTAAAACGTCAAACCTCTTATCAAGGAACTGTGACGTTTGAAATTGTTCTTCTTGACCAGTGCTGGACTTCTGCTCCGTGCTTCTAACACTACTTTTCTGCCCCACCAGAAAAGTAGGGGCGGGGCAGAAAAGTAGTACTGAGTTCTGTTCTGCTGAGCTCTAAACTCAGCCACATGGGGTTTGCAGCCCGTACACTCTGAGTGTCTGTCCCAAGCCCAGATAAATGCATAAAATAAGCCAACATTAAGATGCAGAGTACAAATTGAATTTCCATACCACATCGGTCGAGACCCCGGTTAACAACGACCGCCACCGGTGCTGTTGCTCAACAGGGTGCTGCTGGAAATTGGGCTGCTGTTGGGCAAAGAAGAAGAAGAGGAGGAGAACGTGTTCACAAACAGCAGGAGAAGAGGAAAACTAGAAGGGTGGAAGTGAGAGTCAGGACTTTGAATGTTGGCAGTCTGAAGGTTAAAGGGGAGAGAGAACATGGAAGATATGATGGAGAGGAGAAAGGTAGACATACTGTGTGTGGAAGGGAAGTAAGAGCAGGAGCACAGGTGGGGGTTCAAGTTGTTGTATCATGGTGAGGACAGGAAGAGAAATGGTGTTGGGGTCATTCTAAAGGAAGACTATGTTAAGAGTGTGTTGGCGGTCTGACAGGGTGTTGACGAGTGGATTCAGCTCCGAGTCCTTTCTTGTCACAGTGGTGATGGACAGGTGACTGATGAAATCAGACAGGAGTCTTCAGGTTTCAGGTTAATTTACACCAGACATGTCAAAAACCACATGAACAAAACATAAATACACCCACATCTGCATATCTTAACACCAAAGAGATTTAAATATCTCTATACATACCACACACAACACATACATACATATAAACAGAATTACATATACACATACTCACAATTTTTTTTCCTTTTCTATTTTCATGTTTCCTTTTTGTGAATATTTACAAATAAAATAAATAAAAGTTACCGATAGTAAATTAAATAAATATTTTCCTAATGTTTATAATCTGTCTATATACCCATACAATGCACATATACCTACACACACATATGAATCCAAGTACACCCTTTTCAAAATGTCTGAAAGTCCCCATGGACTATGATGTTTGCAGATGACATTGTGATCTGTAGTGAGAGTAGAGAGCAGGTTGAGTCTAGTCTGGAGAGGTGGAGATATGCTTTGGAGAGAAGGTGAATGAAAGTCAGACTGAGTCCATGTGTGTGAATGAGAGGGAGCTCAGTGGAATAGTGCAGTTACAAGAAGTAGAAGTGGTGAAAGTAGATGAGTTTAAATATTTGGGGTCAACTGTTCAAAGTAATGGAGAGTGTGGTAGAGAGGTGAAGAAGAGAGTGCAGGCAGGGTGGAGTGGCTGGAGAAAGGTGGCAGGAGGAGAAGAGGGAGACCAAAGAAGAGGTTCATGGATGTGCTGAGAGAGGACATGCAGGTGGTTGGTGTGACAGAGGAAGATACAGAGGACAGGCTGAGGTGGAAACCATTGATCTGCTGTGGCGACCCCTAACGGGAACAGCTAGAAGAAGTTCTGCTGAGTTCTTGTTCTTATTGTTGCATATTTAAGAGGGGTGGGGTGCCAAAAAGTACCATATTTTCCAGAGCTGCATCTTTTTATGAGTGTGGGATGTCCTGTGACCAAAAAAAAAAAAAAAATCATTCATTATAAATAATAATACTGCCTATTGATAGACTTTCAAAGTACTAAACACAATGAACTAATAATAAAAGAATAAATGCCAGTTATAAAAGTACACTTCAACAATGCACAAAATCCAAAATTAAAGAGCCGAAAATACAGAAAACAGGCGTGTTTCATACTCCAGAAAATACAGTAATTATTCACAAAGGTGTTCATCCAACTGCAACAACATTCAGATAATCCTCAAGATAGGGCCCCATGTGCAACAGTGTCCTTCGTTCTGAGAAAATATGACTTTTTAAAAATAATTTGTGACACGTTACAGAGTGAGTGGTTAAAAGTGTTGCCACAGGTTGGTTTGAAGAAGTAATCCAATTACTGATTACGCCTTGAAAAAGTAACTTAGTTACTTTACTGATTACTCAGTTTTAAAAGTAACTAAGTTAGATTACTAGTTACTTTTTTAGTTACTTTCAGCAGCTGCTGACCCCCCCCACCTCAACATGAAAATGATGAACCGTTTTGCTGATATTCACTTTATACGAAGTCTATTAGAAAAGTATCCGACCTTATTATTTTTTTAAAAAACCATATGGATTTGAATCACGTGTGATTGCATCAGCCAAGCTTGAACCTTCGTGCGCATGCGTGAGTTTTTTCACGCCTGTCGGTTGCGTCATTCACCTGTGAGCAGGCTTTGAGTGAGGAGTGGTCCAGCCCTTTCGTTGTTTTTTTCATTGTTTAGGAATTGCTCAGAGACTGCCACTTTGCTTGATCAAAATTTTTTCAGAAACTGTGAGGCACATCCAAGTGGACACCATTCGAGAAATTCAGATGGTTTTTGGTGAAAATTTTACGGGCTTCAAAGAGATTACGGAGTGTTACTGTCGCTTTAAGGACGGCCCTCAGCGGCTGATGACGCGCCGCGCTCCGAAGCCGCCATCGACAGGCTGAGCGACCATTTCATTTCTAAACAGATGGCTGTATGGATCCGTGACCATCGTGTGCATTTTCTCTGGTTAGCACAAGAGCTGGACATCAACCATTTTCCAGCAAATTTCACTTTTACCAAGAGATTTTGTCATGGAAAGCCGAGCGGAGGCTTCGCGCGTCACGATGGATTCGCTGCTGGAACGAGACAAAACCACCTCCGTTTTGGTCTCACAGGACGGCTTTGAGATGGCGTTAAGACAGCTGTCAGTGGTTTTTCCATTCAAGTGATTATCCAAGAAATTGTGGATGTGCCTGGACGTGCCAGAACATGTCCCGTGAGCTTCATCACAGCGTTGCGTTATGCGGCACCACGTGACGCGCGGAATTCCTCTGCCCGTCTGTCTCAATGTGCCAAAAAAGTGCTGATGTCCACGTCTTTTCACAATTCCTGTGCTGCCAGATGACATCGTGGATAAAACACAGCGTCCAGTTTGGAAATGAATGGCACATTCACTGTTACAGGAGTTTTTGTCATGGAAAGAGGAGCTGAGGCTTTGCGCGTCACGATGGATTCGCTACTGGAGCGAGACAAAACCACCTCCGTTTTGGTCTCACAGGACGGCTTTGAGATGGCGTTCAGACCAGCCGTCGGTGGTTTTTTCCATCGAGTGATTATCCAAGAAATTGTGGATGTGCCTGGACATGCCAGAACATGTTCCATGAGGCTTCATCACGGCGTTGCTGTGCGCCATGCGGCACCGCGCGAAGCCTCCGCTCCTCTTTCCATGACAAAAAACTCCTGTAACAGTGGAATGTGCCGTTCATTTCCAAACTGGACGCTGTGTTTTATCCGGGACGTCGTCTGACTAGCACAGGAATTGTGAAAAGACGTGGACATAAGCACGTTTTCGGCACATTGAGACAGACGTGCGGAGGAATTCCGCGCGTCGCGGTGGTGCCGCATAACGCAACACTGTGATGAAGCCTCACGGGACATGTTCTGGCACGTCCAGGCACATCCACAATTTCTTGGATAATCACTTGATGGAAAAACCACTGACAGCTGTCTGAACGCCATCTCAAAGCCGTCCTGTGAGACCAAAACGGAGGTGGTTTTGTCTCGTTCCAGCAGCGAATCCATCGTGACGCGCGAAGCCTCCGCTCGGCTTTCCATGACAAAATCTCTTGGTAAAAGTGAAATCTGCTGGAAAATGGTTGATGTCCAGCTCTTGTGATAACCAGAGAAATTGCACACGATGGTCACAGATCCATACAGCCATCCGTTTAGAAATGAAATGGTCGCTCAGCCTGTCGATGGCGGCTTCGGAGCGCGGCGCACCACCAGTCGCTCTGGGCCGTCCTTAAAGCGACAGTAACACTCCGTAATCTCTTTGAAACCCATAAAATTTTCACCAAAAACCATCGAATTTCTCGAATGGTGTCCACTTGATGTCCCTCACAGTTTCTGAAAATATTTTGATCAAGCAAAGCGGCAGGCTCTGAGCAATTCCTAAACAATGAAAAAAACGACGAGAGGGGTGGACCACTCCTCACTCAAAGCCTGCTCACAGGCGAATGACGCAACCGACAGGCATGAAAAAACTCACGCATGCACACGAAGGTTCAAGCTTGGCTGATGCAATCACATGTGATTCAAATCCATATGGTTTTTGAAAAAAATAATAAGGTCAGATACTTTTCTAATAGACCTCGTAGTCTCCCTTTCTTGACTTCAATGAACATAAATACTTGTTTTAAAAAATAAAATAAAGAGCTCTTTCCTGACCTCATATTTAAACGTTGACAGCACCGTAATAGTAAAACTTACAATTTCTAACCTACTTTGTTGAAATGTTGTTATTATAAGTAGTAGTAGTAATAGTAAAAAAAAAAATGTCTTCAAAAGTGGACCTTTAGTCTCGGGCTGCTGTGGCGAGCCCCCCCCCCCCCCCCCCCCCGATTCACCCCTGGCTTGCTGTTTGAGCAGAAGAATGGATAATGTTTATTTATGCCTCTGCTGTTTTCCTCCATGAACTCTCACCCCTTTTAACATCTGTATGTGTCCCCCACTGTTGTCCTCCTCGGTGACTTCAACATCCACACTGACAACTCATCCAGTGTCTTTGCTAACAACTTTTCACTGGACTGTCTCAGTATCACACCACAGGTCAACCTCCCAACCTATATAAAGGTCCTATACTGGATTTAACCTGCTGCACTGACGTCACTCCCACTACCCTTGATATCACTGATTTCCCATCTCTGACCACAAAACTGTACTTTGACATTCACATCCAACTACACAAAGTCAAAGAACAATGGCCCATCTCCTTCAGAAACATCAAAACATCAGCTACTCCCCTGCTGACATATAAGTCCCACTCCTCTTCTCTCACCACTATGTCTCCTTTACCCACACTGCTCCCTGGTTCACCCCTGACCTCCGGCTGCTCAAAGCCACTGGTCGTCGACTGGAGCGACTGTACAAAAAGACCAGACTCACTGTACACAGCCGAATGTACACTGATCACCTTCATCAATACAGACCTCCCTCACCTCTGCCAATTCTTCATCCTACTCCAACATCATCAACACAGGTAACAGCAGAGTCCTCTTCTCAACTGTCAGCCACCTTCTACAGCCCCTAAAACCCTCCGTCCAGACATTTCCACTGATCAGTGCATGGCCTTCCTGGACTTCTTCAGCTCTAAAATCAACACCATTCACCAACAACTGGCCTCATTTCGCATCTCCTGACATGATCCAGCCTTGATCCTGGATGATCACCACTGGCCAACCTCTCATCATTTCCTCCGAGTATCAGAACACATCAACTCTGAACTCCTCCATAAAGAAAAAGCCACCAGCTGTCAGCTTGATCCTCTTCCGACCGCCCTTGTCAAAGCCTGTCTGCCATCCACTTCTCTCTTGATTACCAACATAATTAACTCCTCCCTCACCACTGGTACTGTACCCCCCCACTGTCAAACTGGCTGCCATCACACCCATCCTAAAAAACCCAGCGCTGACCCAGCTGTCCTTAATCACTACCGGCCCATCCCCAACCTCCCCTTCATCTCCAAAACACTTGAAAAGGTGGTTGCCGCAAAACTACAGTCCCACCTTGAGACAAACAACCTCCATGAACCCTTCCAATCCAGTTTCCATCCAAAACAGCACTGAAACAACCCTGGTCAAAATTACCAATGATCTCCTCCGTGCGGTTGACTCTGGACTACTCACCGTCCTCATCCTACTTGACCTCAGCGCAGCATTCGACACCATCTCTGACCCACTGCTCCTGGACCGCCTGGTTGGCATTGGGATCACTGGTGCTGCACTCTCCTGGTTCACATCATACCTCACTGAACATCAGCAATTTTTGCAGTTAAGGAACCACAAGTCTGGGTGTTCGGGTGTTTCACTGGGTGTCCCCCAGGGATCAGTCTTGGGTCCACTTCTTTTCATTATTTATCTTCTCCCCCTGGGCACACTCCTCTGTCACCATGGGATCCATTTTCATAGCTATGCCGATGACACACAGGTCTACATCTCCTCCAAACCTACTTCTGCCATCCCTCCCACCTCCCTCATCACCTGCTTCTAAGACATTCCGAGCTGGATGAGCAGGAACTTCCTGAATCTCAATGGCATTAAAACCAAGGCCTCGCTCATCGGCTGCAAATCCACCCTCAGTAAATCACAACACTCCCCAGCACCACCCATCACCATCGACAGGTTCCCTGTACCCTTCTCTCCCCAAGTCAAAAGCCTAGGTGTCATTCTGGACAGCACCCTCTCATTTGCACCTCATACTCAAAACATCCCTACCACATTTCTCCACGTAATGTGGCGTTGCGTCAGGAAGGGCATCTGGCGTAAAATTTGTGCCAATTCAACATGCAGATCCACCTTGGATTTGCTGTGGTGACCCCGAGTACAAAACAAGGGAGCAGCCAAAGGGGCTTATTATTATTATTATTATTATGATGATGTTGCAGAAAACACATCCTGACTGACAGGTAAGGAGGTTTTATCAGTGTTTTTTACGTCATGTCGTCCTCAGAAAGAGACTTGGGTGCATGCGGATCAGCGGTTTTTAACGAGGACACTCACAGAGTGGCACAGAGTTTTAAAGGAAAAAAAGCATAAAAATGTCTTTGTAAAGCCATAGCTCTGAGCGTCACCGCGCTGAGAGACAACTGTTTTTCACCTCGGAGCTAAGCTGCACAGGGGATGCAGCTCTGTGCAGCAGCTCACTGAAAGAGAGCGAAGTGGGCAGTTCAGACCTCCACCTGCGACTTGTCGGGATGCCTGTTTTAAAGCTGCGATCGACCCACAATACAAAAATAAAAGTAACGCACAGTGACTCAGAGAAGTAACTTTAATCTGATTACTGATTTGGAAAGATTAACATGTTAGATTACTCGTTACTGAATAAAGCGGTCAGATAAGACTAACTTGTGCGTTACCATCATCACTGGTGGTTAAACATAAAAGTAATAAACGCTCTCAGCCGTCTGCTGAATCAGAGTTGGATCACGTGTACCGGATCACCTCCAAACTTCAGTGGAGTCTTCCAGGCTCCAATGTCTATCTGTGGTGAAAAATCTGTGCAGCAGTTTTGACGTAATCCTGCTAACAGACAGACAAATAAATAAATGCTGATGATTTTATTACGTCCACCAAGGTTGTAATAAGTGGTTCTGTTTGTGTCAGTGGCAGGAAGTGGACCGGGTCAGCAGGCTGTAGTTCTTAAGCCACTTTAAGAGCGCCAGCAGTTTAACGTATGTGTGATGAGCAGTCAGGACTTCGATTGGACAGTTGCTGGCACAGATGGCAGCCGAGTGTCAGCGGCGAGCAGACGATGTGGTTCAGCACATTCATTGAACATGTCTGCGTGCTCTGGTCAACAGCACAAACACACTCACTCATACGCCTCCCACCTGTTCCATCTGTCTGCAGTGTCACGTTTCTCCAGTCCCAGACTGAGCCGCAAGAGGGCGCTGTCCATCTCACCGCTGTCAGACGCCAGCATTGACCTGCAGACGGTGATCTGCACCTCACCTAACTCACTGGTGGCGTATATCAACAGCTCGCGTCCCAGCTCAACTGCCAGCAGCTCGTACGGACACCTGTCAGTTGGTGGCATCAGGTAACGACAAACGTTAGAGTTCAACGAAACATCACAATCTGCAACTAAAACACTGCTGACAGTCAAAACCACAGAAAAGTGGACCATCGGCCCCACAGCCCCCCGACACCAATCCCCACCCTCCAGAGAAAGTTCTTGGTGCCTTCTGGCGGCTCCTTCTTTTCAGTGGAGGTGCACGCCACCCTCCCATGGAAGACAGAAAATCTCTCTTTGGTGGTGCACTGGATTTTGAGGTGTTGTCTGATGGCTGGAGTCTCGTCACACCTCCAGGCTGGAGGACCACCTCCAGTCCGCTGACACGCTTCAACGCCTTGACCACAACAACTCTCCAATTTCTCTTATCCAGAGTTGACTAACAGTGAGCAGATTGTTGCATCTGTAGTCTAGAAAGTCTCACTTTCATCCAAAGAAATATATTGTGACTTCATTCAAAAACATTTCAATTTTTTAGCGCATAAAGGTGATTAATAATCAGACGTTGCGCCCGTGCACTGACAGGACACAACGTTAGTTAAGTTCATAAACACTCTTGACCACAAGACTAGCTTCCAAGTCAGCTGACCTTGACACATCTCATCTGATTGGTTGAACAGGTAGAGCAGGTGGCTGGTTGCCCTGCCAGTATGTAGACCTGGGTTTGAATCCCGCTCATGCTGCCTGTCTGTGTCACCCAGCTGTAAACAGGGACCAGCCTCGGTTGGGGAAGTAACCTGGGTCAGACTGGGGTCCCGTCCAGGGTGAGTTGTATCCTCTCATCTGTTTGATGCCACAAAATCCTGAGATAAGCATCGGCAGCAGCGGGCCTCAGGGCCTACACAGGCCCAACTTCTTCTGATTAGCTGAACTGCTTTCAGTAATGCAAAAAACTATCCCATTTTCCCTTCGTACCTCGTTATTTCCATTTCTGCTGTATTTTACCTTTCCTGCTTCCTTACTGTCGACCTTTTCCTCACCTTTTTTTTCCCTTTATTTCCCTTCTGTCCTCTTTTCCTATCCTTCTTTAGCTCCCTTAATTTCTCAACTGTTCCTTTCCTTCTTCTCATCATCCTCCTTCCTACTTCATTCTTTCAGTCCAAATTTACTATGTTCATTTTCAATTTAATTTCATATTTCATTTATGTAGCTCCAAATTACAATAAAGTTGCCTCAAGATGCATCGCATAAGTAAGGTCTAACCTTACCAACCACAGAGCAAGAACATAGGCAACAGTGGGAAGGAAAAAACTCCCTCTGATGATTTGAGGAAGAAACCTCAAGCAAACCAGACTCAAAGAGGTGACCCTCTGCTTAGGTCATTCTAAGAAACAAAGAACAGGAAATCAAACAACGTAATAATATAAAGAGGATGAGAAGTCCACACAGGCATCTGCACCACAGGCAGGGGTCGTCCACACCAACAGTGGGCCTTTCAGATGTAGTCTGCAGCATGCAGCACCCGCCTCAGGCCTTCATCTCACGGTTTGTCTGGGTGCTTCAGTTTGGATCCATCCGTTGTATGTACCTCGGACAGAGAGAAGAAGAGCAGAATTAGTAGGCCAGAAAAAACTACACCTAAGGTATAATTCATTAGCAGTATATCAACAGGAAAACAGAAAATACTGTGATCACCGGCCACTAGCCCTAAGCTTCACTAACAAACCCATAATTTAGGTAAAGTTGAGGCCGCGGCACGCTCCGTTTACTAATAAAATGAATTAAGAGTAAAAAGCATAGTAACATACTATGCCATTATACTAGCCATACGACTTAAGTCCATCTTAAGTCTGAACTTGAAAGTCTGCACAGAAGTTTTATGGGCCATACTAAAATACGAAATGGATGAAATGGAGCAAAATGGGGGCTGATAATCACGAAATGGGGTAAAATGTAACAAAATGGAGCAGAGTGAACCAGACTGACTCCATATAAGTACCTTAATTGTTTGGCTTGTTTTTTGTGAGATGCGCAGTCGGGGCAGATGCGCCATCTGGCGTTCAAGACATGAAACTTCAGTCAATGGGTCAGTCTGCTCCATTGAGTTACATTTACCCCCATTTCGTTATTATCAGTCCCCATTTCGCTAAAAAAAATTAAAGTACTTAATTGAATCATATTTGGAGTCAGTCCGCTCCAATTTGCTACGTTTTACCCCCGTTTCATTATTATCACTCCCCATTTCGCTTAATAGTAATTAAATAAAACTACTTAATTGAATCATATTAAATCATATTTGGAGTCAGTCTGGGTCAGTCTGCTCCATTACATTACAGTTTTTTACCCCCATTTCGCAATTATCGGGCTCCATTTTGCCCCATTTTGTTCATTTCTTATTTTAGTGTAGCTGCTGTTTTATTGATGCAGGGAGATCATTCCACAGAACAGGGGCACGATAAGAGTAAGCTCTGTGACCCACAGACGTTTTATTCACCAGAGGGGCGCAAAGTAGTCCTGCACCCTGAGAACGAAGCACCCGGGCCGGTATGTAGGATTTAATTAGGGTCAGCTAAGTAGGGAGGTGCCAGTCCATGAATAATTTTATAAGTTAACATCAGAACCTTAAAATCTGATTTCACTGGGACAGGAAGCCAGTGAAGCGATGCGAGCGATGCAATCACGATTTGCCCGTCAGTTGAATCGATGCACGCTGAATCAATACACTCGCATCGCGCACTTTGTATCTAGATACCAATTCATATTGATTAATCTCCACATGCCTAGTTATCGGCATCTATAACTGAGTATCATCAGCATAGCAGTGAAAGGTAATCCCAGAACACTGCAATATGTGCCCAAGGGGTGCTATATAAAGGGAGAAAAGCAGGGGGCCTAAGACGGACCCCTGTAGAACCCCGTATCACATGTCACTAAGGTTGGAAGTAGTATTATTATACAAGGCACAGTGAGAACAACTGGTCAGGTATGATGTCAACCATGCAAGGGCACTCCCAGTAATCCCGAAATGATTCTCCACCCTATCGAGTGGAATATGATGATCCACTGTATCAAACGCAGCACTTCCCTCTCTTTACTTACCTCCTTTCCTTTCTTCCTACCTTGGTTCATCCCTTCCTTCTGTAACTCTTTCACTTATTTGACATCTGATTTTTCCTCCTAATCTCCTATTTTGCTGCATCCTTTCCTCATTTCCTTCTTTCCCTCCCTAACCTGGAATGTTTTCTGACAGTTTTCCATTTTGTTGGCTACAGCCCCTCCTTCCATTTCCCACATCCCATCAGCCCTTTCACCTACCAGCAGCTTCTGTCACAGCAGCGAGGTCTTGGCACCTTTGGACACACGCCACCCCTCATTCAGACTCCACCCACTTTCTCCAGTCGCCACCTGGGTCTCAGCTCATCCTCGCTGCCTGTTTGTTCCACCCACAATGGCGAGCTGTCATCTAAGGTAAAGTTGCCCAGGTGAGTTTCGGATCTGATGTTTTGGAAACTGAAGCAGTTTTCTTCCGTCCTTAGAACTGTGGAGGCGACTCGGCCGTCAGCAGCACAGTGGGTACCATTGTCGCCAAAAGATCAAAGGTCAAAATGGAGTCACAGGGTCTCAGGATGTCATCTCCTTTTTTACCGGTAAACGAGAAAAAGGAAATAATGCCCTTACTTTTCAGTTGTGTAATGTCCTGTACAATATGCTTCAGAATACATTTTCTAAGGATGTTCAGCACAGTGGCTTAGTGGTTAGCACTGGTGTCTCACAGCAAGAAGGTCATGGGAAGGCTTCACAGCCTTTCTGTGTGGAGTTTGCATGTTCTCCCCGTGTCTGGGTGGGTTTCCACCCACAATCAAAAACATTCTTATTTAGGGTCTGCTTCTTACTCTGCCCTTGAGCAAGGCAGTGTCTCTACATGTGGAGTTGGTCCCTGGGTGCCAGACTGTGGCTGCACACTGCCTCTAGTGGTTGGATTGTGTCTAACTCTAATTACAATGGTTAAATGCAAAGGACACATTTCATTGTATATACGAGGTCTGTCCAAAAAGTAACGGACCTTTTTATTTTTTTCAAAAACTATATGGATTTGAATCACGTGTGATTACATCAGCCAAGCTTGAACCTTCGTGTGCATGCGCGAGTTTTTTCACGCCTGTCGCTTGCGTCATTCGCCTGTGGGCAGGCTTTGAGTGAGCACTGGTCCACCCCCCTCATCGGATTTTTATTGTCAGTGAAATGGCTGAGAGACTGCCGCTTTGCTCCATGAAATATTTTCAGAAACTGTTAGAGACAGCCAGTTGGAAACCATTTGAAAGATTCAGATGGATTTCGGTGAAGATTCTGTCGGCGTCACACGGATTAAGGAGTGTTAAAACCTTTTAAAGACAGCCCACAGCGGCGGAGGGCACGCAGCGCACCGAGCGGCCATCGACAGGCTGGAACGACCAGATCATTTCTAAACTGAATGCTGTGTTGATCCGGGACATCATGTGACTACCACAGAAATGGCAAGAGAGCTGGACATAGCACTTTTGCGGCACATTCCACTGTTACAGGAGATTTTGTAATGAAAGACGTGCGGAGGATTTCGTGCGTCGGCACAAAGCAGCTCAGGACTCGCAACAAAAAAAACACCTCCGTCTTGGAAGTCTCACAGGACATGTTGGGGCATGTCCAGCTGTTACACAATTTCTCGGACACTCACTCGACTGAAAGTCATCGAAAGCCGTCTGAATCTTCTGAATGGTTTCCAACACGGAGGTGTTTTTTTTATTTGTTATTTTTTTTGCCATAGTGAGTGTGAAGCGGGGAGGTGATGGTCTAGTGGTTAAGGTGTTGGGCTTGAGTCCAGAAGATCATGGGTTCAAATCCCCGCCTGACTGGAAAATCACTAAGCCTCGGGCCCTTGCTCTTGGTGTGTAGTGAGCGCCTTGTATGGCAGCACCCTGACATCGGGGTGAATGTGAGGCATAATTGTAAAGCACTTTGAGCGTCTGATGCAGATGGAAAAGGGCTATATAAATGCAGTCCATTTACCATGAAGAGTGGAAAGGCTGTTGGTCCAGATGACAGTGGAGGCATGGAAATGTCAGATGGCAGTGAAGTTTCTGAAGACTTTAATAAAATCTTGCAGTGTGACAGATGCCTGAGGAGTGGAGATGAAGTGTGCTGGTTCCTGATTTTAAGAGCAAGGGTGATGTGCAGAGCTGCAGGAATTACAGAGGCATTAAGCTGATCAGCCACGGCATGAAGTTATGGGAAAGAGTAGTAGAAGTTAGGCTTAGAAAACAGGTGAAGGTCTGTGAGCAGCAATATGGTTTCATGCCTAAAAGAGCACTACAGATGCAATGTTTGCTCTGAGAATTCTGTTTGAGAAATACAGAGAAGACCAGAAAGAGTTACAATGTGTGTTTGTGGATTTAGAGAACGCTTATGACAGGGAGAAGAGTTATGGTATTGTATGAGGAAGTCTGAGGCAGATAACTATGTGAGGGTGGTGCAGGACATGTACAAGAGGGCTGACAACGGGTTGACAGACAAGATCAGACAGGAGTTTGCAGACTGAGTACAGACAGACAGATACAGATTCTATATTGTCATTGTCACCAGTACAATGAAAGGTAAAGTGCAAATATAAACCTGAGTAAACCACACGTAGACTTAAAAGGTCTGGAGGAGAAAAGAAAAGAAACATAAAATTTAACAGAATGAAAATAGAAAAAATTAGAATTACATAGTAGCTAAAAAGATTACCTATAAACAAGAGAAAAATATGTACAAAAACTGTGGATATTTAAGTGGCAGTGGATATTGCAACTCATTGTCCTCATTCCAAGTGTGTCATGTGACCTGGCTGTGTGGTTACAGAAGCATTCAAAGCTTTGCCAGCAGTTGGTATTTACCTGTGTGAATAAGAGGGAGCCCCGTGGAATAGTGAGCAGCGCCATTTCAAAATGGGCTGAAAGTTATTCTCTCTGAGGACGACGGATGCACCAGCACTTTCACATACATGTTTTGTTGTCCTCAGCATCTCTCTCTCTCTCATATCTCAGCATCAGCACATTGCAGAAAGACCATTTGAATTCACCCTGAAACTACGAAGTGTTAGCGCTTGTTTCCATTTTCCCACAAAAGGATAAGTCACTCACAGCCAATCTGACAAGCCTGAGAAGAACACATGCTGCATCAGTCTCTCTGAGCTCAACTGCCTGATCCAGGTGTCTGTCTGCACTCTGAATAAAACTGACCAATGAACAATCAGGAAAAACTCTAAGGACCTACCCACCAACTTCATTAGCTCCTGGTCAACAGAGCAGGTCACTCAGTGGATCAGGATCCGACCTTCCAGTATGTGGACATGACTTTGAATTGTGCTCATGCTTCCCGTCTGTGTCCACCCAACTGTATATGGGTCCCGTCTCAGCTCCAAGGCAGCGCGGTTTTTAACTGCTGCAGCCTTCAACTCCCCAGGCTGGGCGGCGCGGGCCTCTCCTGCTGCAGCCTTCACCCACTTTGCCTTAATTCGGATGACAGACTGCTTCAAGTTTAGTGCACATAAACAATGTCAAATGTATATGTGTTGTTTTTAATTCTGATGTGTGCCATTATTATGGTAAACTAGTAATAATTGCTGTATTTTGTCTGAGGTAATTGGAGTGTAAATGTAATTTCATTGTTGTTGCATTTGTGTAATGACAATGACAATAAATCTCATCTCATCTAGTTCTTTTGGCCATGACCCAACCCTCATGTCCATAGATGAGAGTAGGAACGAAGATTGACCAGTAGATCGAGAGCTTTGCCTTTTGGCTCAGCTCTCTTTTCATAACAACAGTATGATAGAGTGAATGCAACACCACCCCTGCTGCTCTGATTCTCTGGCCAATCTCACTCTCCATCCTCCCCTCACTCGTGAACAAGATCCTGAGGTACTTGGACTCCTTCACTTGGGGCAAGGCCTCGTTCCCTACCTGGAGTAGGCAGTCCATCGGTTTCCTGCTGAGAACCATGGCCTCAGATTTAGAGGTGCTGATCCTCATCCCAGCTGCTTCACACTCGGCTGCGAACCGATCCAGTGAGTGTTGGAGGTCACAGGCTGAAATTCTCAAAAATACTTATTACATATTTTATTTATTTTTAATTAAATTCATGACGTATATCTCAAATCTCCCAAATAACAGCAGTTAACTGTTTTAGTGGGTTTCTTTAGTTTAAGTATTTATCAAATATGAGTTGACTATACTGGCAGACATGTACAAAGTCCTGATAAATGATCAGGATCAGAATCGCCTTTATTGTCATTGTAATCTGCATTGCAACGAGATTTGAGTGCAACTCCAAAAGGTCCTTTCCGTGGTGCGAGTAATTTTTAGCCAAATAAAAGATAGTGAAATTTAACGGTAAATTATTCAGAGTATATGTACAGCTAACATAAACATACGGTAAAATAAAATAAAATGTGGACCAAGTAAAATGTAAAACGAGAATTATATACAACTGTGGAATCATATTGCACATGGTCTACAGATATTGCACAAGAAACTTGAAAGGTACGGAAATGATGGTCATACAGTATATCTAATCCAGTAGCAGTTGGTACTGGTATGGTTCTCCTCCTGTTGCAGAGACCCTCATCCAATATCCTACAGTGCTCCCTTCAGAATCAGAGTCACTTGTTTCGCTTTGGTGTCTTTTGTTTCTGTCACGATTGCTGGTTTGTTTAGATTGTTTCTTCGGTGCGAGTTCGGGTTTTGTGGGCGGAGCTTCAACTGACAGGTAATTGACAAGCAGTAGCAAGTTACGGTGGAGGACTCTTTTCTTTTGTCTGTCCCCTGTCTCACGATAAACTACATACACAGGGTTGTCTGCTACCTGCTCCTTGACTACATAGATGCTCCTCTCCCAATAAGACCTGTGTTTCCCTGGGCCACCCTACTTGCTGAAATTCCTCACAAGGACCCTATCCCCAGGCTGTAACTCTACACCTCGAAGCTTCTGGTCATAATAGGATTTTCCCCGGGTTCTTGATAATTTACTGTTTTCACTTGCTATTTTATACCCCTCTGTCATTCTTTCTGCCCACTTTTCTGTATAGTGCTTGCATGACACTTTGGTTTTCTCACCGATCAGACCAAACAATAAGTCTATAGGAAGGTGAGGGAGGGAGGGAATTATAGGCATGCACAGTTTCTTGGAGATGGTCTTTCCAGCATTCCTTCTCTTTTTCACCGAGTGTCCTATGCATCTGCAAGAGGGTCCTGTTGAACCTCTCGGCAGGATTGCTTTGGGGATATGGTGTTGTTCTCGAGTGCCCAACGCCATATTTTTCTCGCAGCATCCTGAAAAGGTCGTTCTCAAACTCACGACCTTGGTCGTGACATAATCTGCTGTGGTAACCAAAGCGCTGAATGAATTCACCAAAGATGCATTCAGCTGCTGTCCTTCCAGATTTGTTTTTGGTTGGATATGCCTGAGAGAACCTCGTGAAATGATCCACGACAACCAATATGTATTCATATCCACCTCGGCTCGGTCGAGATGAAGATAATCTATACATATCAGATCCAAGGGTGCTATATGGCCAATAAAACCTCTCCCTAGCCAGAGACAGTACTTCATCAGTGTGAATGTGTCCCATATCATCATGGAGGTGCTTTAATACTGTGGGTTTGCACCTGGCTGGGAGAACAAGTTGTCTTTCACCTGCCTGTCTGTACAATAGCCCAGTATCAAGATGCAGTTTACTCCACTCATGGAGAAGTCTTCTTGCTGCTCTACTAACTGTTTGTCTTATGTCACTGGTCATTACTGCATTTGTCTCCTTTAGCTTAAGGATCTCACCCACCGCTTGATCCTCCCTTTGGAGCTTGACCAATTCTTCTCTGCTGATGGTCAGAAGGCGCGCCGCAGGATCTCAGTCGGCAGCTGTGGTGAGAGTGAGGGCAGCAACCCAAGCTACATCCTTTTCCCAAGTAGCTTTAGTACCATTCCAAGTAGCTTCCACGATCTCTCGTGACAGCACCTTGGTGCACTCTGCCACATACTGGTTGATATCAAGAGGCATATGAGACAGGGTATCGCCATCTATGTTGGCCTTGCCAGGTCTGTATTTCACCTTGAACCAGAAATCAGATAACTCCCCAACCCAACGATGCCCCACGGCATTGAGCTTGGCAGTGCTCATGACATAAGTTAGTGGATTGTTATCAGCACAGATGAAGTGTGGAGCATAATAACAGGGCTGTGAAAACTCCACGGGATTCTGTGGATTTCATCATGGGGGGGGTGGGGTGTTAGTGATGTATTCTTTAATTGTGAACATCACTGAGTTTTTAAAATGCTTATCGCAAAGCGTTCTCTTTTTTTACGACATCGTGTGATCTGTGTGTTACAGATACAAATCAGTTTCCTCGGATCCGCGAAGTTTCGTGGAGGAAAAATGCCACTCAAAGCGTCGCTGTTATGACAGTTGTCGTAAAGCAGGACTGGTTGGTTGCTGCAGCGACGCTGTGTAGCTCCTGTGCGATGCTTTATGCTAAACGTAGCATGTGGACATCACACAGGAGCCACACAGCGTCTTTCAAGTTTTTAAAAGAAGATTTGTGCAGCATGTCTGTCACGGATTGACGTTGCACAGAGATTAGATGGCGAGAAAGACAGTTTGAAAAAGTCTGATAAGGACAAAAATCCATGGAATCGTCTCTGGCTTCATCAAACACCTGAAAGATAAAAGAAACTGGAAAAGTGAACTGTGCCCTCTCAGGAAACACGGTAAGAATTTTTCTCTCCCTGGAAAATAAACATTCTGCTGTTCAAGATTATGAGACTTTTTTTTACTAATCTAGACTTTCTTTCATTGGAAAAAAGACATTGTGGCTTTGAATGGATTTAGGCTGCATGAATTTACACAAGAATATGTGACTTTTTACTATATTGATATTTTACCACGATTTTCCAAATATTCTACAAGCTTTAGCTGTGGTTTTTGAAATGCTGTAACAGTCTTTTCAGTCTTCATAAATGTCATGTAGTTTAATTGTTCTTAGTTAATGCATAATTTGGTTTACAATTAAAAGGAAAATCATTCCAGGTCCAACTTCCACATCATATTCTGTTATTTCAACATCATCATTGACAGGTCAAATAAAAGGTTGAATATAGGATCATTTAAATATCCACTAATTTTGAGATTTGTTCTTCCAGGAGATGCTGAAAAAGTATCATTAGATAAAAAAAAATAATTCTGGGGCCCCACAGGGCCCTAGACCTCCAGGGGAGCTGTTACCCCCCCCCCCCCCCCACACACACACATATTTCACAATTTTCATTTGACAGCCCTGTAATAAAGATAATCTCTAAACTTCTCACACACAGCCCATTTCAATGCTAAAACTCCCACTGTGCAAACGTTAGTTTTTTCAGCTGGGGTCAGTGTTGTGGAGCCGTACCCTATGACTCTAAACATAGTTTTCTCTGGGCCCCTCCCCAATCAGACCGGGAGTGACATGTTTAGCCGCATGTTCTCCTTGAATTGCTGGCTGTCAGAGTGGTGTCCAAAAAATGAGGTGGGCTTCATAGATAATTGGCAAAGCTTCTGGGGAAAACCTGGTCTTGTTAGGAGAGACGGCATCCATCCCACTTTGGATGGAGCAGCTCTCATCTCTAGAAATCTGGCCAATTTTCTTAAATCCTCCAAACCGTGACTATCCAGGGTTGGGACCAGGAAGCAGAGTTGTAGTCTTACACACCTCTCTGCAGCTTCTCTCCCCCTACCATCCCCTCATTACCCCATCCCCGTAGAGACGGTGCCTGCTCCCAGACCACCAATAACCAGCAAAAATCTATTTAAGCATAAAAATTCAAAAAGAAAAAATAATATAGCACCTTCAACTGCACCACAGACTAAAACAGTTAAATGTGGTCTATTAAACATTAGGTCTCTCTCTTCTAAGTCCCTGTTAGTAAATGATATAATAATTGATCAACATATTGATTTATTCTGCCTTACAGAAACCTGGTTACAGCAGGATGAATATGTTAGTTTAAATGAGTCAACACCCCCGAGTCACACTAACTGTCAGAACGCTCGTAGCACGGGCCGGGGCGGAGGATTAGCAGCAATCTTCCATTCCAGCTTATTAATTAATCAAAAACCCAGACAGAGCTTTAATTCATTTGAAAGCTTGTCTCTTAGTCTTGTCCATCCAATTGGAAGTCCCAAAAACCAGTTTTATTTGTTATCTATCGTCCTCCTGGTCGTTACTGTGAGTTTCTCTGTGAATTTTCAGACCTTTTGTCTGACTTAGTGCTTAGCTCAGATAAGATAATTATAGTGGGTGATTTTAACATCCACACAGATGCTGAGAATGACAGCCTCAACACTGCATTTAATCTATTATTAGACTCTATTGGCTTTGCTCAAAATGTAAATGAGTCCACCCACCACTTTAATCATATCTTAGATCTTGTTCTGACTTATGGTATGGAAATTGAAGACTTAACAGTATTCCCTGAAAACTCCCTTCTGTCTGATCATTTCTTAATAACATTTACATTTACTCTGATGGACTACCCAGCAGTGGGGAATAAGTTTCATTACACTAGAAGTCTTTCAGAAAGCGCTGTAACTAGGTTTAAGGATATGATTCCTTTATGTTCTCTAATGCCATATAACAACACAGTGCAGAGTAGCTACCTAAACTCTGTGAGTGAGATAGATTATCTCGTCAATAGTTTTATATCCTCATTGAGGACAACTTTGGATGCTGTAGCTCCTCTGAAAAAGAGAGCCTTAAATCAGAAGTGCCTGACTCTGTGGTATAACTCACAAACTCACAGCTTAAAGCAGATAACCCGTAAGTTGGAGAGGAAATGGCGTCTCACTAATTTAGAAGATCTTCACTTAGCCTGGAAAAAGAGTCTGTTGCTCTATAAAAAAGCCCTCCGTAAAGCTAGGACATCTTACTACTCATCACTAATTGAAGAAAATAAGAACAACCCCAGGTTTCTTTTCAGCACTGTAGCCAGGCTGACAAAGAGTCAGAGCTCTATTGAGCCGAGTATTCCTTTAACTTTAACTAGTAATGACTTCATGATTTTCTTTGCTAATAAAATTTTAACTATTAGAGAAAAAATTACTCATAACCATCCCAAAGACATATCGTTATCTTTGGCTGCTTTCAGTGATGCTGGTATTTGGTTAGACTCTTTCTCTCCGATTGTTCTGTCTGAGTTATTTTCATTAGTTACTTCATCCAAACCATCAACATGTCTATTAGACCCCATTCCTACCAGGCTGCTCAAGGAAGCCCTACCATTATTTAATGCTTCGATCTTAAATATGATCAATCTATCTTTGTTAGTTGGCTATGTACCACAGGCTTTTGAGGTGGCAGTAATTAAACAATTACTTAAAAAGCCATCACTTGACCCAACTATCTTAGCTAATTATAGGCCAATCTCCAACCTTCCTTTTCTCTCAAAAATTCTTGAAAGGGTAGTTGTAAAACAGCTAACTGATCATCTGCAGAGGAAAGGTCTATTTGAAGAGTTTCAGTCAGGTTTTAGAATTCATCATAGTACAGAAACAGCATTAGTGAAGGTTACAAATGATCTTCTTATGGCCTCAGACAGTGGACTCGTCCTGTTAGACCTCAGTGCTGCTTTTGATACTGTTGACCATAAAATTTTATTACAGAGATTAGAGAATGCCATAGGTATTAAAGGCACTGCGCTGCGGTGGTTTGAATCATATTTATCTAATAGATTACAATTTGTTCATGTAAATGGGGAATCTTCTTCACAGACTAAGGTTAATTATGGAGTTCCACAAGGTTCTGTGCTAGGACCAATTTTATTCACTTTATACATGCTTCCCTTAGGCAGTATTATTAGAAAGCATTGCTTAAATTTTCATTGTTACGCAGATGATACCCAGCTTTATCTATCCATGAAGCCAGAGGACACACACCAATTAGCTAAACTGCAGGATTGTCTTATAGACATAAAGACATGGATGACCTCTAATTTCCTGCTTTTAAACTCAGATAAAACTGAAGTTATTGTACTTGGCCCCACAAATCTTAGAAACATGGTGTCTAACCAGATCCTTACTCTGGATGGCATTACCCTGACCTCTAGTAATACTGTGAGAAATCTTGGAGTCATTTTTGAAAAGGATATGTCATTCAAAGCACACATTAAACAAATATGTAAGACTGCTTTTTTGCATTTACGCAATATCTCTAAAATCAGAAAGGTCTTGTCTCAGAGTGATGCTGAAAAACTAATTCATGCATTTATTTCCTCTAGGCTGGACTATTGTAATTCATTATTATCAGGTTGTCCTAAAAGTTCCCTAAAAAGCCTTCAGTTAATTCAAAATGCTGCAGCTAGAGTACTGACGGGGACTAGAAGGAGAGAGCATATCTCACCCATATTGGCCTCTCTTCATTGGCTTCCTGTTAATTCTAGAATAGAATTTAAAATTCTTCTTCTTACTTATAAGGTTTTGAATAATCAGGTCCCATCTTATCTTAGGGACCTCGTAGTACCATATCACCCCAATAGAGCGCTTCGCTCTCAGACTGCAGGCTTACTTGTAGTTCCTAGGGTTTGTAAGAGTAGAATGGGAGGCAGAGCCTTCAGCTTTCAGGCTCTTCTCCTGTGGAACCAGCTCCCAATTCAGATCAGGGAGACAGACACCCTCTCTACTTTTAAGATTAGGCTTAAAACTTTCCTTTTTGCTAAAGCTTATAGTTAGGGCTGGATCAGGTGACCCTGAACCATCCCTTAGTTATGCTGCTATAGACGTAGACTGCTGGGGGGTTCCCATGATGCACTGAGTGTTTCTTTCTCTTTTTGCTCTGTATGCACCACTCTGCATTTAATCATTAGTGATCGATCTCTGCTCCCCTCCACAGCATGTCTTTTTCCTGGTTCTCTCCCTCAGCCCCAACCAGTCCCAGCAGAAGACTGCCCCTCCCTGAGCCTGGTTCTGCTGGAGGTTTCTTCCTGTTAAAAGGGAGTTTTTCCTTCCCACTGTAGCCAAGTGCTTGCTCACAGGGGGTCGTTTTGACCGTTGGGGTTTTACATAATTATTGTATGGCTTTGCCTTACAATATAAAGCGCCTTGGGGCAACTGTTTGTTGTGATTTGGCACTATATAAATAACATTGATTTGATTTGATTTGAATTGATTTCTCAGAATTTTCCCTCTGTAAGATGAAAGTTGTCCACAAAGCACCTTAGACCTTAAGAGAGCTCCTAAGGTGCCAAACTGGTAAGAGGAGGGAGGAGGACTTTAAAGAAGCTTAAGAGTGTCTTCAACAGAGGAGACGGCAGAAAGACAGCGAGGATGGAGACACATTCTCTGTATGTAGGATGACAGTGAGTCAGTAACACGCCACCAGCTTGATCTATGTCATTATTTTATGTTAATCTACTGTCTTAATGTATTTCTAAATTGTTTAGGTTCTTGTTATCATACACAGTGGTCCCTCGCTATAACGCGGTTCACCTTTCGCGGCCTCGCAGTTTCACAGATTTTTTTTTAGTCCAATTTTGCATGCTTTCTTTTTTTTTTTTTTTACAGCGCATTGTGTTCTGTGTCCTCATCAAGCAGTGAGGCAGTGAAGGCGTGAAGGCAGAGCACGCACATTGTGTTCTGTGTGTCTGTTTATAAGAATCTTCTAAGCAACTACACATAACTGTGTTCTTCACTCGGAAAAAGACACCTGCAGCGAGGTGTGACTCAGTGGAAAACGGCACGACAGCGGTGCGGCGCCAGGACGAAGAGGGGCGATCAGAGGAACTGTGAAATACTGCTCAGTCACTATTAATAATTTCTTATGTGTCCAACCTCGTAGGTTGATCGTTAAAATTAAATTCGTTAGTTCTAAAAGCCATCATAATTATTTGTAGGAAAACGTTCTATTTTTATTTCTCAAAAAAAATGTTTGGGCCTGAAAACAGGTTTTGATCTTTGGTTTCATTCTATAATACTGGACTTATTTTTCTACTAAGGTTTGAACTTTGAGAGTGTTTACACAGGAGAGAAAAGTGAGAAAATGTTAATGCCTGTTTGAGAAAAGTGTATAAAGTGTGTAGTGAGGGGTTTTACAGCCTTAAAACATCTAGAATAATTGTAAAAAATAATGCTGACTACTTCGCGGATTTCGCTTATTGCGGGCTATTTTTAGAACATAACTCCCACAATAAACGAGGGACCACTGTACACACACATTAATATTAACATTTTTATTATTATTATCAGTATTATTGAGTTTATTTTTATTACTTATATTTTGTGATTGGATTTTTAAATGGACAACACTGGAAATAAGTGTTTTCACTGTCTTGTGTCATGTATGTAATTTTAATGTATTTACTATTATATTATGTACTTACATTGAACTTATTAATAAACCCCTTTTAATATGTAGATAATCGGCATGTGAACAAGATGTTCAAACATCTTCAAGCTGTGTAACAATTCATTTTGTGGTGAACTGTGCGTCTTTTGGCACTGTGCCACTAGGGGGTGCTCTTTTTTCAGATAAAACACAGGCACAGCATCTTCACAACATCTACTTCACAACATGGTGACACCTAATTCACTAAACCAATTAAACTACAAAAACACAATAAATCAATAACACTAACAACATTTTTAAACTAACTTGAACCACAGTAACAACATTTAAAACCCTAAAACCCAGAACTCCCATAATGCATTGCAGCACAGCAACAGGCCCGGCAATCACTGCAATTTAATTTTGCTGAGTATCATCATCATGACATTAAATTATTTTCATGATTACACATTTCTTAATGCAGTTATATGATCAGTTGATTTTACTGTTCATTCATATGTAGGAGTGCAGAGCACATTTATTTTTTATTTCCCTTCTCCTTTCTGTGAAAACCAATCACAGCTCTTACAGGACCACGTCATACCTAGCAACGGGGTCAACCCCGCCTCCCCACTAAGGCCGGGTTCACACGGCAGGATAATTAGACCGATATCGGACCCGATCTTCCCCTTCCAACAATCTTAAGGACGCCCCGACAATTGTGATAACGCTAAAGATAATCTTATCAGATATTCCTGCTGTGTGTGGTGTGTTCAGAGCGCTCTGATCTGCTCGGAAGGACGTCGGGAGTGCTCCGATCGCAAATCGGGGATATTCAACATGTTGGATTTTTTTGGCCTGATATCGCAGCGTGTGTTCTGTCCTCTGACCACAAACGAGCACACAGCCTGCTGAATGTGATGTGCAGCCAATCAGAAAGCAAGGTGACGGATGCACGGAGCGGAAAATAAAATCAAAACAGCTGTTCTGACTTACCAGAAAGTCCGGTGGTCACGCTGTCTCCACTCCTTTAAAGAACACCTTTTCTTTTTCTTTTTGTATTGTTTTTTTCCCTCTGTTTTAAATAGTCCACAGAGTATCTCCGTTTGTTTACTCTGAAGTCATGTTTAATCTCGAGAGATTTTGTGAGATTTCCTGTCTGAGCTGGGAATGGTCGTATGTGAAATCTGTTCGTGTGTGGTGTTGTTGTCCTCACCGTGTGGCTGAACACCACACACTGTACGACCAAAACTGTTAGATCTATGATTGTTTATCTTCACATGTTTGGTCTCTCAGGTTTTGGAAACCTAAAGATAATTTTAAAATCCTGTCGTGTGAACCAGGCTTAAGATAGGAGTTTCTGTCAACTCCTTGCCCAGAGTTGCTCTCAGACACCTCTTGGGTCTCTCTGTGGCTGGAAGTCCTTGCCAGGATATTTAGGCTAAGTTAGGAGCTCTTTGAGATGCACCGAGGATACAAGCCCTGGAACTTCGGGTGAGTCACGACATTAGAGAAGAAGGAGGAAGTGATCACAGCAGGAGAACCATTATCTTAACAGCCCCATTTGTTTGGTTAGCGATCAGATGTATTTCTGTGTTTAAGTGCTTCATTTCTGGAGTTATGCTGGCTCGATGAGTTTGCTGCAAGTTTTAGTTAAAACTATTGTAGGTGGAGTACGCTGGTTTCAGTTTCCTAAGGATCGTGTGTGTTGGAATGAGTGGATTGTGGAGACTCTCTTGTGGACCAGCGGCACTTTTTTTCACACTTTTGAACACTGCTGCTTAAACAATGATGCAGCAAATTCATGAATTTTTACAGGCTACTGACAGCCCCATTTCCACCTAGTGGTTTGGATCGGTGCTGCATGTTTTTTTTTATACGTCAGAATGGTTCATTCTGGCTGCAGGACCCTTTTGATTGGCAGGTGGAACATTTATATTGATGAGCACGTGTGCACGGTGTCGTGCACCATCTCCGCTCTACATGGAGGCAAAACTGAGTATTTTCACATTATTTTACATTATTAATTTTTTTCGTGGATTATGATGCCACAAAGAGGAATGGACCAAACTGCCCAAATATATGTGCACCAAGCTTGTGGCGTCATATTCAAGAAGATTTGACGCTGGAATTGCTGCCAAAGTGCATCAACAAAGTATTGAGCAAAGGCCGTGAATACTTATGGACGTGTGATTTCTTAGTTTTTTATTTTTAATAAACTTGCAACAATTTACAAAAAAAAACTTATTTCATGTTGTTATTATGGGGTGTTGTGAGTAGAATTTTTAAGTGGAAAAAACGAATTGACTCCATTTTGGAATAAGGCTGTAACGCAAAAAAATGTGGAAAAGTGAAGTGCTGTGAAGATTTCCTGGATGCACTGTGTTATACGTTACGGATTACAGATTATACTACATGTCCAGTGGTCAGTTCAGCAGCTCTCTGCACTTTGACAACATGAATATTAGAATATTGATTTTGGTACCACTTTATATTAACTGCACGCTATATAGCATTGGTAAAGCATTTATAAAGTGTAATACTTTCTGTATGTGTGAATACTTACTGGATGAACTTTTCTTTACACGATGCTTCTCCTCATGCTGGACTGACAAGCGGCTTGTCGTTGAGAATTCACACACAAAGTAAAAAAGTTTTATATTTTATACATTTACATTGTAACAGACTTGATCCTTATGAAATCAAAGACACTGAAGGTTTCAGGGCTGAAAAAATCAGATCAGATGTTTCCAGTTGATCAGGTTTGGGCACTCTGATACCTTTCTTAAAGACTGTGTGCTGGTTTCCCCGTGTGGGATCCTCCTGACTGTGGCCCCGGGGAGCCGCCGCCCCTCTGACCCCGTCATAAAGAGAGTGTTGGATAA